>NC_088796.1:62946309-63248141 GCF_011386835.1 Chrysemys picta bellii
ATACAGGTACTGATACAGCTGTGCCCTGCAGCATATTTAGTGAAGACACTCTACGCTGATGGGAGAGAGAGCTCTCCCGTCAGCTTAAAAAAACCACCTCTGCAAGCAGCATAAGTGATATTGGCGGGAGAAGCTCTCACATGAATACTTATGTCAGTTTAATTTATGTTGCTCAGAGGGGTGAAATATTCACACCCCAAATGACAAATTTTGCCAACAGAAGCTGTAGTGTAGACATAGCCTAAAACTCATGGACTCAAAGACACTGGATTTATGGCTTAGTTAGAACAATCTATAACTCACTAACCCTAGAACTAGCCCTAGAACTGCAGAGATGTTAAACTGCCCACTTCACCTTGTATGGTTTTTTATAGCATGTTAATTCCTTATACTAAACAATCCACCCTCTATTAGCTGTGACACTCTGAGTAGCTTTTCAGACCTGAAGAAGAGTTCTGTGTAAACCCAAAAGCTTGTCACTTTCACCAGCAGAATGTTGTATGTCTGAGTTAGTGATGACTCAAGATTGTTGAAAAATAGGCTCAATTGGAATTATTTAATCAAAGATTATCAACCAGAGATTAGTACAGGACTATATAGAGTATAGAAAGAAAAGATACATTGCCACTCTGTTGTCAGATCTAAGGTGGCTCTGTGTCTTTCCTTCACTGTATCTGGAGGGGTATGCAGTTTCATTCCCCAACTTAACTTCTCATACCAGTGTCGTCATATAGGGTTTTTGCCAAAGAAATGTTCTGATGTCAATTCTATACATTCTCGGTTTACCTGATTTATATGTGAAGGCATAATTTATTTACAGCTGAAAGGACCAACAATTCTTTAAGATAGTATCTCTCAGTGGGTCCTTCTTAGCCCATGATTATTCTTCCCTGTTGATTCCCCAACAGAAAACATCTGCTGTAACAATCATTCCTTATTAGTTTCCCAAGTCTTTATATATGCTTAAAATTCTATCTTTAGTTATCCAAGACTCTACTTTTACTATAAAGAATCTCTTTTCTGAAGAATATCACTCTTTATCCCTGGATATTTAGAGGGATATTCTTAGATTGATATCTGGAAATTTGCCAAACTGTTACAGTGGTTAATACATCTCTCAGAGCAAATTAAACAAATATAGATTGACAGATTTACAGGGCCCAATATTACAAGCCCTTACTTATGAGAGTAACCTTATTGAGCTGACTAGGATTCTTTCATGTGAATAATGGAAATTTGTGGATTAGGCCCCAAATCTGTAAACAGACGTATGCTTAACCTTAAGCATGTGCATAACCCGTCTGATTTCATTAGTTAAGTATGTGTGTGTTTGTAGGACTGAGGCCTTATGTGCCATTTTGGAATGCAAGCTTGAGCATTTCCCCCTTGGATCCATTAAAGTCAGTGGGATTGAGGGCCCGTGGCATCTCATTCAATTGAGTGTATAATAAGTAGAGCTGCCCAAATGGTTGGGGTGAGGAGGGGGGATTTGGTGGGGTTTTTTGTTTGTTTGGTGGTGGTGGTTTTATTTTGGTGTGTGGTGATGGGATTTTTTGTTTGTTTTCATTTGACCAGCAAACCAAAAAACAATTGCCTCGCATTCACCCCAAATAATTTTTTGTATTGCTTTCTCTGTAACATTATACCCTATACCTTTGTGGTTAGAGGACTCACCTGGGATGTTGGAGACTTGCATTCAAGTCCCCATTCTTTAACCAGTAGTCTCTAGGGTGGAGCTCTCTATTGAAGCTGTTCCACTTACTGTAAATATTCATACATAATGACTCTGTATTAGCCTGGTGGTTAGAGTACTCATCCTGGGGAGTAGAGGGTTGGTCACCTCGGTTTCAGTCCCTGCTCCAATGGATATTTAATTATTTATCCAACATGGCATAGCTTCAACCGCAGAGATTGTAACCCACCCCCACATACTCTGTAGTCTAGTTGTTAGGATCATCACCTGCAATGTGGGAGACCCAAGTTCAAAATCTTGTTGTGACTCAAGAAGAATGGGGACTTGAACCCAAGTTTCCTGTATCCCAGGTAAGTTCCCCAACCATGGTGCTATAAAGGTGGCAATGCCTCCACCTTCTCTGGAAAAGAAAAGGCTGGAAAAGAAAATTGGTTGGAACTATTCAGTGAATTTGAGTCAAATTCATGAATACTTTTGGTCAACCTGAAACTTCATTTTTCCACAGATAAACTATTAATCTTAAAAAAATTCACTCAGCTCTAATAAATAAAATGGTGTCTTCCACCAGCTCTTGATATGTTTGGAGAGTTTTTCAATAAAACACTTCAGTTTGCAAGCATTTGATGAAGTTTAATAAAGGGGCTGCCTAGTCAAGGCTGCTTAACTGCTTCAAAGTACTGTCTGTGAGGTAAAGATTATTTGATTTATTAGTCTTTTTTTCCCCTCTATTGGTGACTCATTGAGAAAGTGGACTTGATCTGCAAAAGACATGAGTCCCTTTTTTAAAAAAAAATTTCTTCCAAACAATAGTTGCCCAGAGTATACACACCAGTACCCCTCTTGGCATTCTGATTAAAGCTAGGGTTACCATCCGTCCGGATTCCCCCGGACATGTCCGGCTTTTTTCAGTTAAAAATAGCGTCCGGGGGGAATTTGTCAATGTCCGGACTTCCCCCGCCCCCCCATGCAGAGCATGCGGGGCTTACAGGGCAGCCGGCCGGATGGTGCCACTCGCACGGGGCTCCGGCAGCCAAAGCCCTTCCTCCACTTCCCCCCTCCTCTCTCCTGCAACTTGACACCACTCCCCTCCTCTCCCTCCCTCCCCCCGCCCTGCATTCACAGATCACCGGCCGTCGTCTCGGCCTCCGGCAGTCTGGAGTTCCGAGCCTGCTCCCCTCCCCCGCTGCCGAGCGCGCTGCTCTGCATCACAGTAAGGGGGCCGGGGGTCAGAGAAGCGGCAGGGAGGTTCTGGGGGGGGGTAGTCAAGAGACAGGGAGCAGGGGGAGGGTTGGATGGGTCAGGAGTTCGGGGGGGGCTGTCTGGGGGTTGGGGGTGTAAGGTTTTGGGCAGAGTACAGGGGGGGGTCTCAGGAGGGGGCAGTTAGGGGACAAGGAGCGGGGGGGGTGTTTGGGAGTTCGGGGGGGGCTGTCAGGGGGCAGGAGTGGGGAGAGGGATCGGAGCAGTCAGGGGACAGGGAGCAGAGGGGTTTAGATGGGTCGGGAGTTTGGGGGGGGGCTGTCAGGGGGTGGGGAGTGGTTGGATGGGGCGTGGGAGTCCCAGGGGTCTGTCTGGGGGTGGGGGTGTGGATAGGGGTTGGGGCAATCAGGGGACAGGTAGGGGGTAGAGTCCTAGGGGGCCAGTTAGGATGTGGGGAAGGTCTCAGGATGGGGCAGTCAGAGGACAAGGAGCAGGGAGGCTTAATGGCTCTCCATGCGTCTCTGGACCCTCTCAGCTGTCGGGCTTGGACGGAAACATTGCCTGAGGGTAGTGAGAGAATGGGTTATCGGTGAGGTGGGGGTGGGCGTGAGCCCGGTCAATAGGGGCAACCCCTACCAAGATCTGAGCCTTTTCTCACACGCCCGTTAGAGCTTGACATTATGCTGTTTGGGACCCCTCTTTGAGGAAAGCCTCTGGCTTGCAAGTCCAACCGCTACCTCCTCGTGGTGAGAGTCGGTAACTGGCTTGGATAGCCAAGCGGACTGCGGAGGACGAACCCACATCCCACATTCAGTGGGGTGTGGGACGGGGTTGGGCAGCCCCATATGGTGCCACATGGATGCCCCCCAGGTACGGGTTGACTCCCCCAGGTACGGGTTGACTCCCCCAGGTACGGGTTGACTCCCCCAGGTACGGGTTAGATTCCCCCAGGTACGGGTTAGATTCCCCCAGGTACGGGTTAGATTCCCCCAGGTAAGGGTAGCCTCCCCCAGGCATGGGTAAGTTTCCCCCTGGAAAGGGTAAGTTTCCCCCTGGAAAGGGTTAGTTTCCCCCTGAGAAGGGTAAATCTTTTAGCTATGGAAAAAAGTAATTTATATTTTTATACCGGATTGGCGCTGGACCGGGTTAATAACGCCCCCGCTGTTGGCTTTGATGCCCCGGCCGACAGTGTTAAATATATTAGGGGTGTGATCAGGGTCGCTGGACCAATGGATAAAATGGTGTGGACTATAATGAAGTCTCATGAGAATGAGAGTGAGAATCAAGTCCTCCCAGTGGAGCATGGAGAGGAGGTAGAGGAGAATGTTTGTGATGATCGTGGTGAGGAGATTTTATCTATCTTACCGATGGTTTTTACAAGGGACACTTTTAATGATTTAACTATGGACAGTTTTAATCCAGATTTTAAGTATTTAAGTACATTTGATGATCCATATGTTAGGGAATCGGGATATCTTAATGCTCATTTAGTTAATGGGTCTAGTTTATTAAATAGTTTTAGACCAAGTACTGATTTTAATAGGGATCGTAATAAGGATCTTAACAGTACTGGTAGTAATATAAATATATTAGAAAGTAGTTCGTGGAAGGATGGGGTTTTTTATTTAGAGTATCCCGTTGATAGTTTTAATTGTCCAATATGTCCCCAGATATTACCAACATTTGGTAAATGGGCCAAACACATTAATGTGGTTCATAAAAGTAAAGCCATACGAGTTGTATGTAGTAAATGTGGAAAATCTTCTCAATATCGTAATATAGCTTGCCACTACCCCAAGTGCATACCCAAGAAGGCGGATACCCCAATGAAGAGCCATACGTGCTCGGTCTGTGGGCTTGGTTTTCATACTAGATCTGGATTGAGCCAACACTGTAGACATAGACACCCTGCTGTGAGGAATGAGCAAAGAAAAGAAGATATGGTTGCTAAAAGTAAGATCAAAGAGGGATCGATTAGATCTCGTATATGGACCAAAGATGAGGTTGCGCAGCTTATACAGTTGGAAAGGAAATATATTGGGAAAAGGAATATAAATAAATGTATTGAGAGCGAGATGAGGACCAAAACGAATAAACAAATATCAGATAAAAGACGAGAATTAGCAAAGAAGAAGTTAGTGGTAACAGGAGATAGGGAGGAAGTGACTGAGGTAGAGGACATTAGAGTAAATATATTAGAAATTCCGCCCCCAAGAGAGAGGATTTTCCCACTAAAAGGACATCCAGAAGTGGATTTAGTGGAGAAAATATGTAAACGGGGAAAGCAAAGTAGGGAGGGAAGAGAAATAATAAATAGTTTAGGGGAAATTGAAGGATTATTAAAGGAGGATTTAACAAAAGCTCTCGGATGGGCAATGTTGGAAAAATTATGTTCTTCATTAGTAGAGGGAAAGGACCCTAGAAATGAAAGTCCAATAGAGTTGAGGAATAAAGGAAAAGGGAAGATGAGAAAGGAGGGGAGAAGGAAGCAATTTAATGCAAGTAGGAGATATGCTACAAAGAAAGCTAAGTATAAATTCTATCAACAATTATTTGATAAGGATAGAAGAAGATTGACTCGCATTATAATGGGAGAGCCAGATAAGGCTAAGTGTGCTATCCCTATGAAAGAAATTGAGGAATACTATGTAAATATTTTGGGAACAATTGGACATGGTAATATGATAGGGTGGCCATCATCCACAGAGAATGCGGATAATGATATATTAATGAGTCCGATCTCTGTGGATGAGATTAGAATAGCTTTAAGAGAAATAAGAAAAGATAGTGCTCCTGGCCCAGATAAAGTAAAAGTGAGCAATTTGTGGGATATTTTTAATTTAGACTCCTTAATACTTACAAAAATTTTTAATATATGGTTTCTAAATAGACAGGTACCAGATGAATTTAAGAAAAATAGAACGATTTTAATACCAAAGACACAAGATGAGGAGGAAATGAAGAAGTTAACATCTTGGAGACCATTGACAATTGGGTCAGTTTGGATTAGAATCTATACCAAAATATTAGCAAAAAGACTGGTGGAAACAGTTAAGATATGTAGTAGACAAAAAGGGTTTATATCCGCCCCTGGGTGTGAGGAAAATATTGCTATATTAGATAATTTGATTAAAGGGGCTAAACGAAATGGGAATGAAATTGCAATAGTGTTTGTAGATCTTGCTAAAGCATTTGATTCTGTGGGACACGGACATATAATAGCCGGGTTGAGAAGATTTGGTATAGATGAACATTTTATAGATATTATTAGGGACCTTTATGATAATTGCACAACTAGGGTATGGGTGGGTGATGAAGCTACTGAGTGTATTTTAATTAGGAGGGGGGTCAAGCAGGGTGACCCGTTGTCCCCAATTTTGTTTAATATTGCTATGGATCCCCTTTTAACTAGATTAGAAGTAGAAGGAAGTGGTTTTTATGTTAAGGGTAATAGTGTCACGTCATTGGCTTTTGCCGATGATGTGGCAATTTTAAGTAGCTCATATAAAGGAATGATCAAAAATTTGGGTATCTTAGAGGAGTTTTGTAAAAATACTAATCTCTCTGTTAATGTGAAGAAAACGAAAGGCTTTCATATTTTAACTAAACATAAAGCCTATGTAGTTAATCCTAAGGATAATTGGCAGATAGGGTCAGAGGAGATTGAATATGTTCAACCAGGGGATTTTGAAAAATATTTAGGAGCTAGAATAGATCCCTGGATAGGTGTAGGGGGACCGGTACTTAAAGAAAAATTGAAAGATTGGAGTGAGAATTTAATTAAGGCCCCATTAAAACCGGCCCAAAAAATATTAATTTTACAGACATACATCTTACCGAAGCTATTTTATAATCTTCTTTTAATAGAACCCCCTTTTAATCTTTTAGATCTTGATGTGTTAGTTAGAAAAATAGTTAAAGAGATTTTACATTTACCTCAGTGTACCACAGATGGGATATTTTATTCTAGAGGTAGGGATGGTGGTTTAGCTCTCACTAAGTTTAGTGTGCAAATCCCAAATATGTTAATTCGTAAATGGAGGAGACATATTGTCTTGAGAGATGATTGGATGGACCTATCTTATCTATATGCAGGAGAAAATCTTGTGGATAAAATATTGTTATTTAGTGCAGTAACATCTCATCCCAAGAAATGGAGGGAAGAGGAATTTTTAAGATGGTCGGAACTGAGATGTCAGGGAATAGGGATAAAATATTTTAAAAATGATTTAATTAGTAATTCGATTTTTAGAAACTCTAGTAAAGTTAAATCGTCAGCGTATATCGCAGCATTGCAGCTTAGGGCAAATATTTATCCTACTAGGGAGACATTAGCAAGAGGAAGAGGAGGTGTGAATGCTCTTTGTAGATGGTGCGGTAAAGTGCGGGAGACTGTTCCCCATATCTCAGGACAATGTTATAAGACTAAGAATGCTAGGATAAAAAGGCATAATAGAGTAGTGTCTGCAGTTTAGATAAGGTTGGTAAATTAGGGTGGAAGGCAATAATAGAGCCCCATTTGAGAAATAGTAAGGGTGAGTTAAGAAAGCCGGATATTATATTTATAAAAGGAGATACAGCAGTGGTGGTTAATGTTACAGTGCGATGGGAGGATAATGCCGGAAGTTTGGAACAAGCCCACAGTGAGAAGGTGGCTTATTATCTTGAGTTAGAGGAAGAAATTAAAAACTTAACGGGAGGTAAAAATATCCACTTCTTTGGTTTTGTGCTTGGGGCGCGTGGCAAGTGGAGTGAAGGGAATAATGATTTGTTACAATTATTGGGAATGGACAGAAGTAAAAATTTTAAGGAGAGTATATGTAGACTTGTTTTATATTCCACTATTGGTATGATGGCTATATTCAGTGACAGGTAAAGATCCCGGAGTTTCCATTCCGTGTATCTTGCCAAAACTAAATTTTAGCTATTTTGGTTTCCATGCTCTAAATTTTCAAATTTTTAATATTGTTTTGAACATTAACATATTTAGTGTTATTTAATATCTGTCCTTCAATAGAATGGTTTTAATTATATAATAAATACTTATTAATGGATGAAATTCCAATTTAAATTATTAGTTTATTTTTTTTTTTAACTACTGGATGTGGATGCGGACTGGCCGCGTATAGTAACCAGGAAAGGGCAGGTAGTCACGCCTGTACATAAATAGGGGGTGGAGTCCTGGGGGGCAGTTAGGGGCAGGGGTCCCAGGAGGGGGCAGTCAGGGGACAAGGCGTGGGGGAGAGGGTTGGGGGTTCTGATGGGGCAGAAAGTGGGAGGGAGTGGAAGGGGCAGGGGCGGGGCTAGGGCAGGACAGGGGCGGGGCTAGGGCGGGGCTCCTCCCGTTCTCTTTTTTGATTGTTGAAATATGGTAACCCTAATTAAAGCTAGTTTTGTGGTGAGTGAAATGTACAACAGCAAATGTGCCCTTAAATTAAAAAAATGCTATTACAAAAATGCATTGCTGTTAATCTTGGATAGTGTGTGTCCATTTGTATGTGTAGATTCTAGTTTGCTCTTCTCTAGTTCTGAGAGCTTATTATGGGTTTATTTTTCAGTCATTATTATTCACTGCTACAATGAAGATTGTGATTGGATCATAAACCACTATTTTCAGTAATTTGTAAGTGCTGTAAAAGATGGTACAGTAAAAATGTAACATTGCGAAGGATTTTTTTTGCTTTTTAAATTTCATTGTAAACTACCCATAACTCATATTATTACTCTTTAAACAATTCCAGAAACACGGAATTCATGTAATACAAGTGAACCAGCTCATTGTAGGGACCAGACTAGTCTTTTTATTCCATCATCAGACCCATGGCTAACCTTGCTTCCTCTGAGGATGATACTTTTGAGAATGCCTTTTAAAGATGGAGTCTGCTTTTTCTGAGAGCTGCTATAGCATCACTAGCAATTCTGGCAACAGTACATAGGTTGTAATGCTTGTTCTCTTAACAGAAACAGACCTCCAACGTGCAGGAATGATGATGTATATTGCAGATTCATGAATGGTGAAATTGCTTAATATGACTTTCAGCATTTCCATCCAAAAAGATAGTCATTATATTCCTGAAAGGCTTCCGGTCTAGCACTGTTCATAGCCCTTTGTTCCTTCTGTCTACCAATATTAGACTGAAACTTACTCTTTTGCTGTCCTTTGTATAGTAGAGAGCTGTCTAGATTCCTGTTTGTTTTTTACTGGCTGTTTGGCAGTTGGCTAGAGTAAAAATGATAGATGGTGAGTGGCAACATATTCCTGCAAAGTAATTAAATATTAGTTTGTTTTGGTCATAGTTTGATTGGAAAGTCGTTCATTAATTATGGTAGTGGTCTTGGGAATGCAGAACATGCATCCATGCCGAGGTTCTTAAGGTCTGACCAGACCACAGTTTTAATTCTCAGTCTCCTCTGCTTGATCCATTTTTTTTTCTTTTATAACCCCAAAACTTCCTCTCTGGAGTCCCTGAGAACTGAGGCCTTGTGTACACGGGAGGGTTTGGCACCAATGTAAAAAGTGAACGACTTGCACTGATGCTGCATTCTCTGGCTGGAAGCCAAGGTAACCCATCTCATTGCAGTGAATATACATTTAGAGGCTCACTGTTCCTGCTACATTGGTGTAACTACGCAGGTGCCACACTCTCCTTCGCCGCTGTAGACCTGAAGGCATACTTTTTTCCCCTCCTCCACACATTCCCCAACGGCCTTCTTCAAAGTCTCTTCAAACATCTTCCTTCTGGCATTTTAGCTGCAGCAATAATTTGCCAAAATTACAGTAAAATAGGCATTAAACAAACCAAGTATATCTCCTGTAGATCTCAAACTGCTTTACACTGGTGGATAGGTAAACTGTCCTTGCTACAGGTGGGGGAACTGAGGCCCTAGGTCACAGCAAGTCAGTGACAGAATCGGGAGTAATAGAACCCAGGTGACCTGACTTTAATTCTGACGCCCTACCAATTTGGTGTTATCTATTTTGACTTTCTTATTTTGGTTTATACATAAAAAAGACTAAAGGAACACCTATGTGTGGTTATAGGTGACTTTGGCGGTATTTAGAATTACAAATGTTGTAACTTGCATGTCCCTGAGTTACTCCCCTAATAATCTGGTAAATAAAGAAAATAAACTTTGATTCAACCCTCCCACTTTAACCAAAAGCCTGTTTTAGGGCTTGGCTACACTTGTGAGTTAGAGTGCATAAAAGCAGCCCCGGGTGCCTTGGCTCACTACCTGTCCACACTGGCAAGGCATGTAGAGCGCTCTGACTCCGCGGCTACAGTGCTGCTGGTACTCCACCTCGACGAGAAGATTAACACTTGGTGCGCCTTGGCTGAAACACCCAGGCGTCAGTGTGAACGAGGTGTTGCATTACTGTGCTCTGATCAGCCTCCAGAAACGTCCCTAATTCCCTTAAGTCAAGTGGCCACTCTTGTCATTGTTTTGGAATTGCTGCAGGAATGCAGATATGCCCTTTGAAAGCTCCGTTTCTAACAGCCGGTATGCTTATCTGCTCCAAGACAAAGCAACCATTACTGTGGAATGCTGTGTGTGTGAGAGAGAGAGGTGGGGAGGAGGAGGGGTCTGCTGCTCTCTGAACTTACAAGACATCATGCGGACATGCTCTCAGCCCCCCAAAAACCCACTCTCTCTCCCCCCCACATACGGGGAGTGTGTTGTGTGTCACACTCCACCCCACCCCCATTTGAAAAGCACGTTGCAGCCACTTGCATGCTGCAATAGCTACCACAATGCACTGTTCTCTGTGGCCGTTGCAAAAGCTGCTAATGTAGGGTTACCATACATCCAGATTTCCCCGGACATGTCCAGCTTTTTGGTCCTCAAATCCCCGTCCGGGAGGAATTTCCAAAAAGCAGGACATGTCCGGGAAAATAGGGAGGCATGGTAAGGGGACCGCCTCCTCCCCAGGCTCCAACTTTCCTAGCTCCCGCCACTCTCCCCAGCACAGCAGCAGCCGGAGCCTGGGAGGAGGCGGTTGTGAGCTCGGATGCCGCCGCTCGGCCGGAACCGGGGCCCGTGCAACAAATCCGTCTGCTCCCTAGTTGTTAACCCTGATATCAGTCATAAAAGTAATCAGCCAAAAACAAAACCATACAAATGAGGTGCCATAGGACAACCAGTAATGGGCAAGCTTTTGTGGTTAGTTTACTGGTGAAGAGGAAAAATTACTGATACTTTTGGTCCTATTTGTGAGAGAAATAAAAACTCTCCTAGTGCTTAAAATAGGTTTTCTAAAGTTGGTGAGAAAATAAAATCATAGCAAATGAAATGAATAGAGCTTTTGATTCTTATTTTTTTAGATATTTTCAGTGTGCAGTACTTAATTTGGCATACTGAGTAAAACAGAGCATAGCATGCAAAATGTATGTCAACATTAAACTGTTTATCATGGACTTAATTTCAAATGAAATTTCTAGGAAACTCTTTAAAATCTCTTTTGAAGGGTGATTATTAAATTTCTCTCAAGGGTATAAAACCTGCACCTCGTGAATGCCCTTCATGGAAGAGAGATTCTGCTCACTTTCAAGGAATAACTTTTATTTTATAGAATAGGGTTTTTTAATTAAGATGACAACTTTTTTGAGGTAAATTGAATTTTTTTCTGCATAGTGAACTATTCAGTTTAGTTAAAAATATGCATTAGTGAAGAATTCAAATTAGCGTTAGTTGATATTTTGTAGTGTGTTCTGTCGGAACATTAAACTGTATTGCATATAAGTTGCTTTACACTGAGTTATTTTACAAGACAGTTAAACTGCTGTTCTCCCTTATGGATGATCACCAAACATTTAAATGATGCAGTTACTTAACTACAATATCTCCCACAAGTCATTTTACTACTTGTAAGGAGCATATCTAAAGATTTGTTGATCAAATCCTGTTAAGAGTTTCATGTTAGAAGACACATGTGGTGAATCTATGTCATCTTAATCTATAGCTATCAAATATCTTCAGCCTGTGGGAATGTCTGCACTTGAAGCTGAGGTGTGATTCCCAGCTCAAGGAGAAGAAACTTGTGCTAGCTTCATCAAGCAAGCATGATAATAATAGTTGTGCAGATGCAATAGCATGGGCAACAGCTCAGGCTGGGCATCTGAATATGTACCCACTGGGTATGTACTGGTTAGCCCCTCACACTGCTTCCCACTGCCTGACTACCTTGGATGTGCTACCGTGGCTACACTACTATTTTTAGCATGCTAGTTTGATGAGAACTGTCATAAGTGTCTCAAGCTGGGATTTGCACGCTGAATCCTATAAGTCATCTTAATAAGCAGCTCTCCGGATTATCTAAAATGATTGTCTTAAAATGAAAATTAATGAAGTGGGGCGGTATGTGTTATTCTGTGTTGGGTATATAACGAAAAATATTTGTTTTCCAATAGACAGTTATTTCAGGACTGCTCATCAGACAGAACTGTCTTCTATACAAATTAGTTACCAGTTTACTCTGACTTCTAAGGATAGGGAGGAATTGGTGTTCCTGAAGTGTGGTGTTTAAAGAAGGCAAACTTTAAATTCAACTCTGTAGATTTAATTCTGTTGCTCTGCATCAAGGGTAGCCATTTAGACATGGGCAAAGGGAATGTAAAATGCAACCAAGCTGGAATAGTAGTGTGTTACACCCATTTTTCCCATATGTAAATAACTACACAAGATACAGAGTACCAGGGAATGTCAGTAGACTGTGCAGAATCAGTATGTTATGCATTGCATATCTGTAATTGTCATCATACCAGGATTTGTCACACACGCACAAAACTACAATCTATTTTATTTACACAAGATAAATAAAACTGGATGGGGAAATGATATAGCTCAGACTATAGCAGCCCAACAGTCTGTCCCATTTAAGAAAGGCCGCTGCAGATAATCTTCCTGGAAGCAGGCCTTATCAATTGGGCCCTACCAAATTCATGGTCCATTTTGGTCAACTTCACGGTCATAGGATTTTAAAAATTGTAAATTTCATGATTTCAGATATTTAAATCTGAAATGTCAGTGTTGTAACTGTAGAGGTCCTGACCCAAAAGCGAGTTGGGGGGGGGGGGGGAGAGAAGGGGAGTCGCAAGGTTATTGTGTGTGTGTGGGGGGGGGGTGTCACAGTATTTCCACCCTTACGTGTGCACTGCTGCTGGCGGTGGTGCTGCCTTCAGAGCTGGGTGGCCAGAAAGTGGTGGCTGCTGGCTGGAAGCCCAGCTCTGAAGGCAGTGCCACCTCCAGCAGCAGTGCACAAGTAAGGATGGCATAATATGGTTTTACCACGCTTGTGATCAGACCTGTGATCAGAAGGTATCCAGTCCTGGAAAAATTACTAGTTGAAGTTAATTGTAAAGACCTGTTCAGCTTTTCTCAATCACAGCAAGGTATCCCTCTCCTTTTACCAAGAAGTTATGTGAAATATGATTCATACACTGATGTATAAAATACTTTCACCCTCCTCTTAAAACATTTTAACACACTGGCTTTAGTGATTTTATTTACTTTGACAATGGAGCTTACATGTATTGATGAGTAGTAATAAATATCTAGCTGTTAGGAATGTTACTCATTTTTATCTTAGTGGAAAAATGGATAATCTGAATGAATCCAAGAGGTGAGAGATTCTGTGCTGCTAGTTTTAACTGCAGCATGGAACTTGCAGTCCAGAGAGAATGGGATTTAGGGCTTGGCTACACTTGCAGATGTAGAGCACTGGGAGTTAAACCAGCCTTCCGCGACTGCAGAAGGGAAAACACTGCCGTTTGTTTACACGGTCAGTTGCAAGTGCACTGAAGTGGCCACATTAGCAGCTCATGCAACGCCACAAAGAGCAGTGCATTGGGGTAGCTATCCCAGTGTGCAAGTGGCTGCAAGGTGCTTTTCAAATAGGGGTGAGACAGGGAGTGTGTTGTGTGTATGTGGGGGGAGAGACAGTGTGTTTTGGGGGGCTGAGAGCATGTCCGCATGCTGTCTTGTAAGTTCAGACAGCAGCAGACTCCCCCTTATGCTTCCCTCCCCCACACTCACAACAGCAGCGTTCCATACTAATGGTTTGCTTTGTCCCGGAGCAGATAAGCATGCAGGCTGTCAGAAACAGCTTTGAAAGGGGATATCCGCATGCCTGCAGCCGATTTCAAAACAATGAGAAGAGTGGCCACTTGACGTCAGGGGATTATGGGATGTTTCCGAAGGTCAACCACCGCATAGTAATGCAACACGTCGTCCACACTAACATCTGGGCATTTCAGCCGGGGTGCAGCAAGCTTTATGCTTCTCGTGGAGGTGGATTACTAGGAGCGCTCCAGCTGCAGAGTCCAGGCGCTCTACATGCCTTGCCAGTGTGGACACCTCAGGAGTTAGGGCTCCCAGGGCTGCTTTAATGCGCTCTAACTTGCAAGTGTAGCCAAGCTCTAAGGGGGCCTCAAGCCACCTTTGTGCCCACCCAGTTCAGGATTGCTATGTGAGGAAAACAGCCCTGATGTAACTTGTACATTCTTGACAGGCTGCCTAAGCTATATCAACCTGTTTCCGGTTGCTCATGGTACGGGCAGCAGTGCTACTCAGTCCCAGTGCTGCAGCCCTGCCACCAACATGCTGTCTTCAGTTTCTACCCCAAGTGAATTCTCTCCAGTTGGATCAGGATTTTTCAGAGCCCATTTATGCTCCTGCAGACTCTTGACTTAGTGGACAGGGGTGAAAGAGGGTGTAAGACTCTTGGCCAAGCTGTCTAATTGTTTGAACAAGGTATGTCTCTGCTAGTAAAACAGTACTAGGCTCATAGCCTAAACTCTTTAATATGTGATATTGACATGTTGTTCTTTCAGTAGTTGTGTGTGGTTTTTGTTTTAGAAAACACTTCATGTAACTATAGAAGTTGTTGTCACCCATGTAAAGTCTAATCCTTTTTTGTACTCTGTTGGCCTCAGTGTCTTGGGATGGTGACTTCCACAGGCTGAATATACATTTTTTCTTTTTAAAAAACAAACAAACAACCTTTTCAGTTTTAAATGTCTTTACATTGGATGCTAACTTGTATTTGAAAAGGTAAATAGAAACTCCCAATTTACCTTCTGTATGCCATTCATTGTTATATACTTTTGTCATGTTCTCTCTTTTAGCTCCTCCCTAAACTTAACAGTCCCAGTATTTTCAGTGTCTCGTATGTCAGTCTTTCTATATATCTAATCCTTTGTCACTAATATTTGGTCCCCTTCTACTTGTGTTATATCTACTTTGAGGCAGGGTGATCAGAGTTAATCATGGTATTAAAGATGAGGTCCATTTACTTATATGATAGTATAACATTTTTAGTATCATTTTTCTATCCCGTTCTTTTACAATTTTATCCTCTTGCTTACTTATTTGACCAGTGGTGCATATTGCACTATCCACAGTAATGTCCAGAGGTAAAATCTTGACCCCATTAAATCAGTGAGTGTTTTGTTGTGGACTTCAGTGAAGCCAGGATTTTATCCTGTTTTTTTTCCCCCTGAGTGATCACAGTTAATTTGCAACCCAACAATGTGCATGAGTACTTAATTTTTTTCCCTTCCAGTATGTATTATCTAGTGTTTAGTAAGACTGAATTTCATCTCCTAATAATGACCATTCAAGCAGCCTGCACACCCCTGAACAGGAGACACACACCACTGCATGGAAGGGACTCTTGTCCGGAAGTGTGTGAGCTGCTTGCATAATGTAGTGCAACCAGGGACAGCTGCCAATGAATTTGGTGCCCGCCCCAGTGGGCAGGACGGTACAGCCACACTGGAGTAGCTGCCCACACAAGGCTCTGGCTCCTGTGAGTGGTGGCCCGACATGCTGCTGCTTTTGCCACTAACGTTCCCGGTAGAGCCCTGCAGCTCCGCGGATATCCAATTTATATCTGTGGATATAAATTTTGTATCTACAGAGGGCTCTACCCATGAATAGTTAGTTTCCCTAATAGATTTTTAGAAGGAACTTTGTTGGAGGCATTTTAAAACCACAAATAAATTGTATCCACCACTTCTCCTTTATCCATTGTTTTATTGACCGTCTCAAAAAATTCCAGTAGACTAATTTGTAAACCCTTCAGAAGAAGAACAGTTTGTGTGTGTCCTGGGGCTTATAGGTGCTACTGCAGTACAGATACTAATAATGGATTTGAGAGGCACAATTTTCTTTATCTTTGTTTGATCACATGTTGATCCTGGTGTTCTATAACTCTGTTTCTACCAATTTACTTGGCACTTTTTGGAAAGGGGGACAATATGTAACAATGAGGACTAAATGCCTATCAAATAATAGTTTTTTTTTGTTTGTTTGTTTTTAAAGGAAGTCATTATTGGAGTTAAAAATAGAAAAAGTCATCAAAAATTGCAGTTCTTTTACGGCATTATTATTTATGAATCCAGCATTTCACAGAACAGTAGAGATGTGTGCCATGCTCCAAAGAGCTCACTGTTGAAGGTCCCGATACTGCAAAGATTTGTGCAGGGGGGAACTTCACGTAGGTAGATGAGTGGTCCCCCACTAAGTTAAATGAGCCTATTCATGTGCATAAATTTAAGCACATGTAAATTTTTGCAGGACCACAGCCTAAATAGGTAATGTGAGAGAAGGGTCAAAACACAAACTATTTTGATGTGATGATAGGCATAAGTCTTGTCAATTTCTTGACTTTATTTCAATATAACTGACTTAATTCCTTTTTCCCACGTGTGCGAGTGCCTCAAAATGTGTACTCCATCAGCCTTGCTGCCTGTTGTTCCTCCTAAATACTCAGCCCTACATCTCTGTTTTAAAGGAGGACTTTCTGTATGACAGACAAACAAAAAGAACAAATAGCCAAGTAGCAGGTGTTGGTGTTCAGAGGTAGGATCCTGTTTCCTGGATATGGGACCAGTAGTCTTGTCATCTTGCCATCCCTCAACATGAACTTTGACTGAACAGTTTATTTGTTTTATTACATGTTTAAAGTTTCAGTCTGAAATGTATGTTTACCCTAATGTACTAAACTCCTAGAAAAAGGGACCTGTAATGCAAACTGTGGAATAATCTGAATGATGCCATTGATATAAAGTATCTGATCATGAGTCATTATTTCTATAAAGCAGTGTTTCCCAAACTTGGGACGCCGCTTGTGTAGGGAAAGCCCCTGGCGGGCTGGGCTGGTTTGTTTACCTGCCCCATCCGCAGGTTCGTACAATCGCGGCTCCCACTGGCTGCGGTTCACTGCTCCAGGCCAATGGGAGCCGCTGGAAGCAGCGGCTAGTACGTCCCCCGGCCCGTGCCCCTTCCAGCAGTTTGGGAAATACTGCCATAAAGAATAGATTGCTATACTTTGCAGGTGTTCAGCTACATGCTTTTGTCTGGCATTTAGCTTAGTAATAGTGATAGTTTGGCTCAGTAACAAATAGTTGCCTAATAAGAGTTGTAGTAGTCTAGATACATGCCCTGACTGTGGGAGCCCTGGGCTCGTGGGACCCCCACAACGAGCCGGTACTGAGAGCATGTGAAGTCGGGCGACACTACGCCCGGCTCATGAGACAGCTCATGGTGTCCAGCACCATCAGGTGGTCCAGAGACATTTATACGAAACACATCACGGGACACCATCAATACTACGTTGAGTACTCAAGAACACCGACCAGGGAAATAACCCACTTCCTTCCCTGATGAGCCAAGGGATGCACCCCACCCATGTACTTATTCGCGACACTGATACTGACTTGGACTCTTTATACATTCTATGGGTGGCGTACCCAAGCCCACTTATCCACTGACACTTTAAAAACCCCAGCTCCCCAATCTGGGTCTATGCTGGTTATGTGATATGTAATCCCTCATAACTCAAGACGGACCCCAGATGTACAGTACCTTCCCTCTTAACTTGTGTATATTTAATTTTAAACATTAACTTTAATAAACATTTTAAATCTTTACTACTAGTCTAGTTGCAGATAGTGAGTGAAAACACTACAGCATCCACAGTTCTGCTCCTTTTGCATTTTTTTTTTTAAAGATACGATTTCATTAGACCCTTTTTTTTGTCAGACACCTTGTCTCTGTGTTGTGCATCTGTTCTTCAGTATAGAAGTGTACAGCATGTGTCGTAAAGATTAACAGAATTTTCCACTTTGACCATTATTACCAGTTTAGAGAGAGTTTTCAGAACCAGAGGTCCATACTTAATTGCATACCTACATTTGTATGTATGGCTATGTCTACACAACCACGTAAGTTGACCTACGCTACACAACTCCAGCTACGTGAATAATGTAGCTGGAGTCGACATACCATAGGTCGAGTTACCGGTGGGGTTGATGGGAGAAAATTTCCCGTTGACTTATCTTACTCTTCTCGTTGGAGGTGGAGTACAGGGGTTGACTGGAAAGCGATCTGCAGTCAATTTGGCGGGTCTTTATTAGACCCACTAAATCGACCGCCAGTGGATTGATCTTAGAGCATCAATCCCTGCCATAGTGTAGACCTGCCCTGAAATTACTACAAATCATGCATGGCATTTGCACACAGCTAGGTAGGTGCCTCAAAAAACATGTGGGTCTGCGACTACCTGTCTTTGATCCACTGTTACAGTAATTATTCACAAAAATGTAGGTGCACAATTTTATACATATTTTTATGTCATTTTAGGCTTCCTGTTTTGAGAACTTGGCTCTCAGGAGAATGTTACTCTTTGATATTTCACTTTTACTCCATTGAGATAAAGAAAATATTTTAAATTATTAGCATATATTAAATAACATGCAAATATGAAGAATTTATATACAGATCTATAATTTAAGGAACTAAAACTGTTCTCTTTAATACAATGCATCTGAAGAAGTGAAGTTTTTTTTACCTACGAAAGCTTATGCCCAAATAAATCTGTTAGTCTTTAAGGTGCCACCGGACTCCTTGGTGCTCTTTAATATAGTAATCTCAGTTATAATTTTCTATTTCAGCAATTTTAAAGATTAAAACTTTAAAAACATTCTATTTCAGCCTCAGAAAAAGAAACAAAAAGACCCGAAGATATGGAGTTTTGGACACCAACATAGAAAATATGGAGTTGACGCCATTAGAACAAGATGATGATGATGATGATACAACATTGTTTGATGCCAATCATCCTCGAAGGTTAGTGTTTAGAAGTTCAATGTACTCTTATAGGAGTGAAGGAATGATGATGGTCAAGCAACTTCACTACATGTTCAAAAGCACAGCACGCATTGTACGTACTAATTTTCAGATGAAGTAGTTAGGCCTGGAGCATCACGCTTATTCGACAAAGGGACAAATTACAATATTACATGGGGTCAGTGGCTTTTACATGTGGTTACTTTATCTGGACCCTCAGTTTATATTCTGAAAATCTGATGGGCCATGTAAATGCAATAAATGTGAGCCTAAATTTAGGGACTCTTTAAAGTGGCTTAGTTTTCAGAAGTTGCGTACATCCACAATCTTGGCTTCAATGTGAGTTGGAGATGCTAAACACAGGCACTTTAATCTACATATAGGAACCTAACTGTTTCTAATTCAGACTTCACTGGGGTAGATAGCAGGGGAAACTGGCATAATTATTAAAAATCTAACTTTGTTGCCTTTGGGTGTATGTGCCACTATCTTCCTCACTTCTACGTAGAAAAAATGTGTGGTTCACAATTCTGTGCCTAAATCCAGTGCTTGGGGTTATGTGAAGATTTTATTTTCTCTCTTGTAGCTAGAGATAGGGAAGGTACTTTAATAGGCTTTCCAATAAATGCCAACGAGGTGGCATGATTTAAATTTTTTCAAGTGTACAAGGAGTCTAAGCTGCGCTTAGATACAAATACCCATTCTTGGCATCTGCGGCTGTAAAGTTACTTTGTACTCCTGTAAATGAGTCTTGTGTAAAGCAAGGAGGAATCTGAGATGCTTTCAAGTTCTGCTTCATGAAGAGATTAAATGTTATCTTACATGCCGAGAAGTAGAGTATCTGATCTAAAAGAAATGTGTAGCTGGTGCAGGACAGCTTAAAATACTAAGCTCAATATATAAGAAAGAACTGTGTAAGCTCAAAAACTTCTCTCCCACCAACAGAAGTAGGTCCTATAAAAAGATATTACCTTGTCTCTCACATAGTGGTGAGGCAGATTAATGTTTGTCGAACGTAATGCTGTAGACCACTCCAATCTGTCACATGCAGGAATTACCTTTGGAAAACAAAAGTACAGATACACATCTATTTCCTGTATATATTTTTCTTTGTTTTGGCATGACTGTCTAATTTTTTTCCTCTGAGAAATCTTTTGCAGATTATATTAGATTTTGATACCGCAGTGTATGTATCAAATGTTCTCACTATCACACTTTTTCTACCTTTGTAGGTCATTCTCTAAACTTAATTCACGTTCTACAAATATGCCAAAAATCAAATCCATAGCTTGAAGCTTACTGTGCACTAAGAGAAACCATCTTCTGTGCCCTATTTTTTTAAAACCTTTACTTTTCTTGTCTTTTTGGTAGTTATTAGGTTGGTTTCAAAGTCATTGTAACTATTCAATATTTGTTTTTGTTTTTTTTATTTTGGTGCTTTGAATTTAGAAAGGCCTCTATTTTTATGACTGTTCCGTATATTTTTCTATCTTTATGGATCAAATTGCCCAATGTTAACACTTAGACCGTAAGTCTTTTAAACCAGTATGTTTATATTTAGTAAATTATTCCATTATATGAGAGCTAATTAATTTAATACTACTGTATCTCATTTTGCATAGTATTCCTGTCATTTCATTCTAGACTTAGACATTTCTGAGATTGCTCACATCCTATAATTCGGTGGTCTTCAGCAAAGCATCTTCATTAAAAACAGTTAAATTGCCACAAATCCTCTTAGCTATACAACCTGTCATGAAGTACCTAAATCTAAGTGCAAGGCAGATTGCAGTATCTGCAGTAGAGCAGTGTATCTTTCTCCCTTGACAGAATAAATGAGGAGGAAACAGAGAAGAGAACTGCTGACACAAGTGTGTTGGAAAATCAAGGCTGCCTTCATTTTTCCATTTTGCCAGCCAAAAAGGTGTGATGTAAAGGGTGTATATGGGCGTCCTTAGCAGCCTGAGAGCTAAATATATTGCTGTACAGTGCAAAAACCAAAGGGACAAATTTGACAGTTGATTAAATCTGAATGGGATTGTACCAAATATCTAGTCAGTTTTAATGAGATGTTCAGTACTGTAAATAATATTTGTTCCCCTTCAAAATATACCTCTGGAACTTAGGTTGTCAGGGCAGTGGCTAGAAGCTGGAACCTTCCTTCCAACAGTTCAGAGATAATAAACTATTAAATTCATAAAATAAATAATTAAAATTGCTCATTTGAAAAATGTTTTGTTGTCTTTAGAATGACAGCTGTTACCCACATTTAATTTATCTGCTTATACAGCTATATATTCTGGCAGCTATTAATGTAAATAAGTAACACAATGGGGCACATATCTTGCTGCTGAAGATTTTAATAAGATGCTTCAACCACAAAATAGAACCAGCTATTTTGTTCTGAATCTAAGAAAACTAAAGAAAATAGTGGTGGTTATGGGAACCAACCATATCATGAATCTGCAAGTAAGAATTGTCCCTTGATGCAGTTGTTTGATACAAAGAGACTATCCATTGTAAAATTCACACTACTACTTTGAGGTGGCATTTTTATAAGAAAATTTAACAAAATGTGACTTCTCCATGGTAAAACAGTGGTTATAGCACCATACTAGCAGTGCAATGGAAAGTGTTACACATGTAGAAATCAGTTATATACTTCACAGTTTGAAGTGCTTTAGGTGCCACAGTGATTGGAACAGTATCAGAACCTAGATAGAAAAGCATTATTAAAAATCTGTGTTACTAATGACTTCCTTGCAAAGCCCAAAGCAAAATTTCTTTTCAGTTTTGTCTGTCTTCAGTCTTCATTCAGTCTTTTTTTTTTTTTTTAAATACTCTTATTCTTACGTGGATTAAGGGATTTTTGACCCCATCCTATACTTGCTGTATTATATACCAGCAAGGTGGTGATATCATGCTCATGCTCTATTTTGCAATCACAGGTGCTTGCTTCCATTTTTGTAAGAGGAGACTGTAGCTCACTGTCTGCTCTGTAGAGTTGCTATACTCCACAAGGCTGAAACCTCAAGAGCTTACTAGGTTGCAGAGTCTGAGTTCTGCAAGAATAGTGATTTGAGACAGAGTAACTCTGGACAACCTAACCAAACTTAAGTTAACATAGAGCAGTGATACTCAGACCTAAGAGCCAAATTAGCTATCAACATTACCCAAAAGAGCCACCATAGTGTGAATTGTTTCGTTTACTATATCTGTCTATATATTACTCGTACAGCACAATGACTGACCAAGTATTATTATTTTATCAACTATACTTGGTTAATAACATAGTAGAAGCATCCCAATTGGTTAATAATTAAATCACAGATTGTTTTAATATCATGTGTCTTTTGCATTTTTTTTCAGCACATTAAATAGCCACTTGCGGCTCACGAGCCTCAGTCTGAGTATCACTTACCTAGAGTTTCAGTTAACCAATTTAGAAAATCATAGTTGTACTATGTACACAACACAGACATAGCATAAATAATATCTCCGGAAGAGAATAGCCTGCTAAACATTCATATTTAAGGTAAAAGTGTTGCAGAGAACTGAACTTGTTCTTTTATGTGTCTTGCAAAGGAGCTACAAAGTCCTAATTCATTATTCAAGTGCCTTGAGCCACCATCTCAGGATGAAAAGCTAGGGCAAGTGGCTTCCAGGGTCTTCCAATTTCATCCAGTCAATAATATAAGAAAAGATTAATCTTGAAAATCTACGTTACTCAGAGGTTTGCTACATTCTCTCATATTGCACAATTTATTTAACCTGGTAGAGAAACTCTCAACCTTTGCAAGAGGTTGATTCAGCAGCTTATTAGGATCCCTCTTTCTCCTCTTCCTTCTTTCCCCCCAAACCCTTTTTTTTTTTTTTTTTTTTTTTTGTCTTGCAATGTTTTCCTACATTGTTTGTTCAGGTAAACCATTTGAGTTATCTGTATAGAATAAAATTTCAAATAGTTGCTGCTAAATTAGCATTGCCATTTACACACAGCATTTTACTGAGTATTGCTGCTCAGTGGCATTGTTTGGAGGGTTAGTGCAGAAATTTGAAACCTGGGTGTAGGATACTTAAAAAGTGCATCTTCATGATTAGGAGCATGTTGACTCTGGTTAGACTTTTGGTAGGTTTGTGGCAAGCACTGGTGTAATTAATTAAATCTTTTGAAACTCATCACTTTTCAAACAGCATGTTTTAATGATTATCAGGATCTGTATTATTCTTAAAGGAATGACAGGTAAAGATTTAAAGGCCTAGAGAGTTGATTTAGGGAGGGAGGAGAATCTTGCAGATGCCTGTTCAGAAGGCACCTGGTGCATCTGAACATCTGGCTTACTGATGTAATTTTACTTCCAATGTTTTTTTAATCATTGGTGCTGTTGATGTGCACAAAATCTTTATCATAGAGATCTGCTGCAACTCCAACCTCGATTGTACAGGAAAACTTTTTTTTTTTTTAATGGATAAACCCTTTTCTGTTCTACAGACTGATTCATTTATTTTTTTATTGTTTAGATAAAAACAAATTGCCACATGCTACAGTAAAATTAAAATTGTAACACAAGAAAATTTCATATTTAAGGATAATTCTCTGGCTATAATGTATGTAGGGTATACTTCAGTATTACAAGAATCTAGTGACTGATATATGATTTCATTTTGTATAGCATCTGTTAACTATCCAAAAACAAATTGGAGTTAAGTAGTTGCCTAATTTAAAATAAAAAAAATGGACATGAACAAGAGAAATAGGAAAGAATAACTTTTTGAAAATAAATGGTGTTTCTGAGGCTAAGGTTGCCTACAAGTTTTTCTAGCTGGGAGGAGCTACAAAGGTTTAGGTGCTTGCACTATGTCAAGTTTGGGTGAAATAACTGTGGGGAGGCTGGTGCTAGATAGAAGGGGACTAAAGAAAAGGTATGTGAGGTAGGCTGGAGTTTGTCCATTGAGGGCTTTCTGAACAAGGAGGGCAATTTGGAACTGTGTCCTGAAACAAATGATTGAGCCAGTAGAGTTAGTTGAGGTTGATTTGGAACTGCAATTTGACATACATATAAGTAGCCAGCCAGCAGTACTGAAAACTGAAACCATGTTCCCGATAACAATCAGTTGTGGGATACTTTGATAGCTGTAGGCAAATGTCATGGAGAAATAGGTGTGTTTATCTTATTTTACAGAACAGATAAAATACAAAGCTGTAAATTGCTCCTTCCGAAAGACTTGCCACACTGGTTCTCTAAAATAACAGAACACAGTGTAAAACAAACACCTGACAACTTGTGTTAGAGAATACTTGTTGGCATTCATATTACTTACAAAAGTCCCAGAGGTTAGAATATAGCCCTCAGAGTATCCTCATCAACAAGATTTACAAGAGCAAGCATCTGCTTTGTGCAGCTGAAACTTCCTGATGTGAGCCAGCCATGAAGTTTACTGCTGAAGTTGTGAATCCAAAACAAACAAAAAAAGCCTTTGTTACTTAGAAATAGGGCATTTCAGTAAATCATAAGTAAACATGTTTGGATTGAAAGGAATCGGACTTGGTGTATTTGAATCTTGTGGAAACCCAATATTAGAGTTTGAAAGAAATCAGATTGACAAATCCTTGGTTCTTAAATACAATACAATACATACTGTGCAGTACATACTATAGAATCTTAAGTCTTTAAACTATTCTTTTTGTAAAGATAAACCTAGCATGGAGAAATAATCATACTTCAAAATGCACTATTTCATCATTCCAGGTTTCATTATACAGTATAACAGATCTAGGGAAGGATATTTTATGTATGATGCAGACTTCTTTTATCAGTATCAATATTTTATCAGGTTTTTGGACAAGTTTAACTAGTCAGAGCAAAAATATTTTAATTTCTTTTGTTTTTAAAGGTGTTTAAAAATGTATGTGTTTAAAGATTACCACCTCTGTTTCTTCTGTTGCAGATAAGTATGTGCCTTTCATTGAGAGAAATCAACAGAAAGAGGAGGTTATGCAGGAGGAATAAGAAGCCAATATATCAACAGGGTTGGGGGGGTATTTAAATTGTGTATATTATGGTATGTTTAGTTTGTTGCAATAAATACTATAACAAATTGTTGTACCTCTTTGTATATACAGAAATACTCTAAATTCAGAGGGGTGTACACTAAAATTCAGAACTATTTGGAAAAGAGATTCCCTTTTAAAACAGGGTATTTTCTGCTTATTTTAATTCCCTATTTGTGTATATGTATGGTATACTTTTCTATACCAATCTGGAATATGTTCACTTATTTTTGCCAATGTAATATTTTAAGTCCGTATCAACAACATCATCTTATGTATGTGTGAATTCTGTAGTACGGCTAGATTTTCTGTAGTTTAGTTGAGATTCTTTCCCTATCTTGAAAAAGCTCTGTGCCAAACTACTGCCTTTTTTTTTTTTTTTGTTTGAAATTTTTAACTAAATGAATGTGAGTTGCTGTACGTAAACATTATTTAAAACTGCCAAGTGCACCAATAAAATGTTTACAGTATTCCTAACATTTTGTATGACACTTTATTTTTTCAGGTTTTAAAGTTGCCTTTGATAGGATCCTGAGAAATATGGTAATGTTATGACCATTCTAGTCAACCAGTTATGACTGATAATGGTTCCATTGGCTTCTCTAACAAATGCAGTCACACTGACATAAAGCTGGTGTATCAGAGTGGAGACTCTGGCTCCTGGGGCCACTTTCTCAGTTAATGTAAATCAGTATAGCTACATTGACATCAGTGAAGCTACTCTGACTTCCACCCGCTGAAGATCTGGTCCTTGGTATTCAAAGCCACTCAACAAAGGTAGAGCAAGAAGCCTTCATTTAAGCCTGTAATCCTTTCTTTAAGATATTCCAAGATAATGGAGTGGCTGATATAGGACTCAGTAAATAAAGAGTTAAAGGAGAGTCATATAACTAATGTCAATCAACATGAGTTTATGGAAAAAAGATTCTGTCAAACTAAGTTGATGATGTTTTTTCAATGAGATTACAAGTTTGGTTGATAAAGGTAATAGTGTTTATGTAGACCCTTACAGAAATCTAAGTACATTTGACTTGGATTAAAAGATGGTTAACTGATAGGTCTTGAAATGTTATTGTAAACTGGGAATCCGCATTGAAAGGGCCTGTTTCTAGTAGGGTCCCACAGGGATTGATTCTTGGCCTAATGCCATTTAAAATTTTTATCAATGACCTGAAGAAAACATAATTATCACTGAAAGTTTGCAGATGACACAGATTGGGGGAGAGGTAAATTATGAAGAAGGTAGATCATTGATACAGAGCCATCTGTATTACTTGGTAAGCTGGACACAATCAAACAATATGCATTTTAATGATTAATATAAATGTATACATCTAAGAACAAAGAATGTAGGCCATACTTACAAGATGTGGGACTGGATCCTGGGAAGAAGTGACTCTGGGGTTTGTGGTGATAATCAGCTGAACATGAGCTGCACTGTGGCCAAAAGGGCTAATAAGATTCCTATGTTTATGCATCGAAGGATCATAAGTAGGAGTAGTGTGTGTGACGGGTTGGATCACAGAAACCCCCCTGGGAGCTGCCACCTGATGTGCCAAGACTACCTCTGCTCCTGTTTTCCCTGCCAGCTCAGGACTCCAGACGCTCCCGTCTGCTCCAACAAAGACCCAGGGTCTGAATTACTTCCCCAAAGCTGCAGGTTTACCTGAAAACAGCTCACAGAAATGGGCATCTGAATGCTAAAGACAAGTACAACTCCCAATGGGGTCTAAACCCAAATAAATCCGTTTTACCCTGTATAAAGCTAATGCAGGGTAAACTCATAAATTATTCGCCCTCTATAATACTGATAGAGACACTTGCACAGTTATTTGTTCCCCCAGGAGTAATTAATACACATTGAGTTAATTAATAAGTAAAAAGTGATTTTATTAAATAAAGGAAGTAGGATTTAAGTGGTTCCAAGTAGTAACAGACAGAGCAAAGTAAGTCACCAAGCAAAATAAAATAAAATGTGCAAATCTATGTGTAATCAAACTGAATACAGATAATCTCACCCTCAGAGATGCTTCAGTAAGTTTTTTCCTCAGACTGGGCACCTTCCAGGCCTGGGCACAGTTCTTTCCCCTGGTACAGCCCTTGTTCCAGCTCAGGTGGTAGCTAGGGGATTCTTCATGATGGCTCTCCCACTTTGTTCTGTTCCACCCCTTTATATATCTTTTGCATAAGGCGGGAATCCTTTGAGTCTCTCTGGATTTCCACCCCTCCCTCCCCCCCCCCCCCCACTGGAAAAGCACCATGTTAAAGATGGATTCCAGTTCATGATCGCATGTCCCTGTAAGACCCCCAAGCCTTCATTCCTCCCAGCCTGACTCACAGGAAGGCTTGCTTGCAAACAGAGCCCCAGTCAATTGTCCTGGTGATGGGAGCCATTAAGATTCCAAACCACCATTAATGGCCCACACTTTGCATAATTATAATAGGCCCTCAGAGTTATAGTTCATATTTCTAGTCCCAGATACAAGAGTGGTACATTTATACAAATAGGATGATTGCACTCAGTAGATTATAAGCTTTGTAATGATACCTTACAAGAGACCTTTTGCATGAATTGTATTCCAGTTACATTATATTTACTCATTACCATATTTTTATAAAACCATATAGACTGCACAACATTACAGAGAGCTTATTTTATTTCTGTATTTGTCACTAGTGTGACTGCTGCTGGAATACTGTGTGCAATTCTGATGCCTACAATTCAAGAAAGATGTTAATAAATTGTTCAGAGAAGAGCCATGGGAATGAATAAAGGATTAGAACACACGTCTTATAGTGAAAGACTGAGCTTCTTCTTGAGTCTATTTAGCTTAACAAAGAAAAGGTTAAGAGCTGACTTGATTACAAGCTGTAAGTCTCTTCATGTGAGCAAATATTTAATAATGGGCTGTACAGTCTAGCAGAGAAAGGTATAACATGATCCAATGGCTGGAAGCTGAAGCAAGACAAATAAGGTGTAAACATTTAACAATGAGAGTAAGTAACTGTTAGAATTTACCAATGGTCATGATGGATGCTCCATCAGTGACAATTTTTAAATCAAGATTGGATGTTAGTCTAGAACATCTTGTTTAGGAATTATCAGAGGAAGTCCTATGGCCTGTGTTATACTGAAGGTCAGACTACATCGGGGGTGGGGGACCTACAGCCCCTGTGCCACGTTTGGCCCATTGATTAATTTTATCTGGCCTGTGGAGTGGGGTGGGAGGCTCGTCCCACTCCACCTGCCCACCTGGCACTCCAGCCGAGAAGCGGGGGTGGAGGTGCGGGGGCTTGCCAGCCCGCAAGTCCCCTACCCCACTGCCTGGCTGGTGTACCGGGTGGACAGAGCGTGGTGAGCCCCCCATCCTGACCCCATTCCCCAGCAGGAGCTCTGGGCAGGGGGTCCGAGCAGGTGGGGGCACAGGATTGCCCATTTTTCTAGGGTCCCCCAATTGGCAGGAGCTCCTGTGTACACCCCCTTGGCCCAGTGGCTAAATTAGCACAGGGAGGAGGATGGCAGGCGAGTGAGCGGCAGCCCAGCGGCAGCAGATGAATGCTCAAAAAAGGTAGGCCTGTTGCTTGGGGAGCCAGGCCCAACGTGGGACACTGGAATGGGAGCCATTGCCACTGGAGAGCAGCGTTTCCTCTCTGAGCTGGGTGTGCACCTGGTGCCCCAGAGGGCCCCTGTCCAGAGTGTCAATTTCCCTCCCCAAGACCAGCTGGAAGGGGTGGGAGGGAGGCGGCCCCAATCCATCTGCCCCCCCCCCCCCCCCCGTCATTGCCTACCCACCTGAAGACAGGGCCCACCCAAGTGTCCCGTCCTTGCTACACCACTGCTTTCCTTTGTGACATCTGCTTGATTGCTCTTATGGTCTTTCATAAGATGGTGCTACTGCAAGTTCTTCTTTTTAATAGGTGTTGTGGAAGAAATGTTGGAATTGTGATTAAGAAGTTAACTGAAATGTTTCATCATTGGGAAAGTATTTCTTTTTTGTCAGTTAAGAGTTGACTGTTGTCCAGTGTGCCTATAGGGGTTATCCCATTGAACCTGTGGCCATAGATAGCACAAAGACCAGCAAAAAAGCTTTCGGTGTCTGGTCTGCTTCCAGTTGTAACTCCACCACTTTCTTTTCCCAGCACAAGATTTTCATTTTCCAAAATCTGGGCAGGATCATCTGTTTTGCTCAGTGGATATGTAGCCTTCCTAGCTCCCGGGCTTCCTTGTATGCTCGATGGGTAGCATGCAATGAGTTCAAGAGTTGACATATTTCAGGTCATTCTCATCAAATGAGTCCTGATGTTTCCTCTTAACGAAGCTGAGAATTTCAACAGCCATAATATAGGTCGTATCTTGAAAATGTTTCCAGGCTGTCTCAACTTCCACTGAGGCTTCTATAGCTAAGGGAAATACTTCCATGAGTTTCTGTTGGAGTTCGGTCTGTTTGTCTGAATTTGTTATTTGTTGATGTTAGTGCACTGGTTGCCCACATGATTGATGACATTCAGTTTTTAACTGATCACTTTACTTGTGCAGTAAATTCCTTTGGTTTCACAATTAGCCTAAAGGAAATGGAAGTACTGGATCAACCTATTCTGATCTGCCTCTGATCTCTGATCTCCGACCACGATCTCAGTCTGACTCTGACCATGACTCTTGTTTACAGGACCTGGCTTTGTGATTCCTTTAATTCTGGCCTGGTGACTCCACCACAACCAGACCTAAACCATCCCAGGCAGGACCATCTTCAACAATATCTGTACATGCTCATGATTCATACCATTCACTTCCTTGCCCTCATGTCCTGCCCCGACACCAAAGGGGAGTATTGTTACCACCTGCAGAGGGCAGGGAGCCCTAGTGGTCCAGTCTGTACTCCACTCTAGTTCCACCTCCCACCAGGAATAGTAGTTGGCAGTTCCTCCATAGCTTGTATCTGGCATGGTTCATGGAGTCCCCTGATACCTGTCCCTTCTGCAGCAAGAGGGAGACCCTGGTGCACATTGAAGTAGTGTGCGTAAGGCTGCAGCCCCTCTTCTATCTCCTTCTGACACTCTCTTACTGAGGTTCTGTCTGCACTTTACCCCTCTTGTTTTTATCCCAGCACACCCCATCCACGGTCCCACAAAGTCATAAACCTCCTCCTGGCACTGGCCAAGATGGCCATCCATCACACAACAAGGGAAGCTAGAGTGGGGGAGAGTGGTACTCCGTGACTCTGGTGCGTATTTCTAGTCTCTTGTTAAATCATGTCACCGAGTGCAGTTTTTGTGTGCCGTGTCCACTGCCGCCAGGAGGGGCAGGCACTGCCTGGAGTGTCCCATTCTGGTTCCCTAATTTTCAACCTTTGACCTCCACTCCCATTCCTTGTTTTTCATTGTTGCCCTAAGTAATCATGTGGTGCCTGAGCTCAGTAGTTCCTCTCCCTTGGTTTAGGGTGGGTGGGCCTTATGTTTTGGGAGGGTCTTGGCCCACATGTTCCCACATACTCCATAGGTACACACCTTCCAACCCCTACAACAAATAAGGCAGAGGTCTTATAGACAACAGCCTAATTCACTACACAACGCTGATTTATTCCCAGAGCACTACACCTCCATTGCACTGATTTGCTTGAGTGTATTTCTTCCATATTTGAACATATTAACCATTCTGCCCTCAGATACTGCTAAAGAACCCCTCTACCCCAGAATTTGATTTCTTCTGCATAACCTGTTACAAAAATCTTGTCTGTGCTTGAGAGGCATAAAGAGCCTGAAGGTGCTGGACGGGAAGTCGGGCATACGAGTGCACATGGCTAGGCTGCCCCAACATGCAAATTGAGCCTAAACAGACTCCCTGTTTGGGAGGAATAGCTAATGGACCAGAAAGCAAGTGACAAGCCCATGTGACCAAACTACAGGCCTTTGACAGCCTGCACATGGCTGCGCCCGCCCCACCAGGTGAGCTGAGTCTGGAGTGGAGAGGGACAGTGTTTGCGGGGACAGAGCTGTTGGGGTTGGATTGCAGCAGCCAGAGGAGAAGCAGCCCAGGTGTTGCTCCCTGCAGCAGAAAGGGAGGTGCTATTTTGTCTCTCTCTCAGCCACAGGGCTTGAGACTGATTCAGAGCCCCCAGCTGCACAAACGAGAAAATGAACTTCAAGACTCAGCCACACCTGGAAGGACTGATTGCCAACTGTGCCTGTTAGCAGGGGCAGCGAGTTATTTGGGCCTGTGGTACCCATGCTCCTGCAATATTCAGGGCCCAGGGGCCTGGCTCCACCAATGTTCGGGGCAAGGTCTCTCCCCCGGCCCCGCCTGCCGCCCCCGTGCACCTCCCCTGGAGCATCTCTGCCTTCGCCCTGGGCAATGGGCAGCTGCCCTGATGCTCCGCACTGCGCTCCCTCGCTGGCCACTGCTGGCTTCAGCAAAGGGAGCAGGCTGAGGTGGCTGCTGTGCCTGTGGAGGGAGGAGGGGAGAAGACGCACACGTGATGGCAGCCCCCCTCTCCTGTATCACCCACCAGTAGATGACTCCAACTCCGAGGGGGCTCCTGGCGTCTGGACCTAAGCAGCTGGGTCTTGGGTGAGTGTTGAACTTGTGACACCCTGCCCCTCCCCTCCCCCGCCCACAGTCACCACTCCTGCCCTACGCTGGGGAAGGGGCAGCCTCATCCCCCACCAAACAACGATGAAAAATGTTTGCTGCCTCCTGAAGAACATCGCAAAAGAAGGGGCTACATTTTGTTTTAATTTTAGAAAGTATTTGCTTTTGAGGGTTATTGATCCAAGCGTGCTTGGCTTTTTCCTTATTCAAAAAAGTATTAATAAAGTTGAAATTCTTAGTTAAATAAAATTTTCTTATGATAGTGATATTGTGCAATATAGGGAAACTGTTAAACGCTTACTGTTTCCAGTCCATTTTTACATTATTTTAAAAAATATATATCGGCTTACAAGGCAGGTGTGTGTGGGGGGGGGTGGGACTCAGACCCATTCTGGGCACCACCAAAAATGATACAAACCTGCCACCCCTCCCTGTTAGGCCTCCCCTGTACCAAGGGACAGCCAGGGCTTAATGCAGCTGGGGAAGCCCTCATCTGAAAGGGCGACTTGTCAGTTTCCCAGCAAGAGATGCCAGCCTTTCTCATTTTGCTCCAGCTCCATCAACCAGCAAGTCCTATGAGGACACTTTGGGGGCATTTTAGTTATTTTTTACTTAACTTGGGAGTAGTTCACATTTATTGCTGTGCAACTGGTTGATAGCCTGAAGTCCCTTGTCTGTTCCCTTTCCTTTTTTTTTTTAGTTTTCCCTTATCCTTTCTGGGAATAAAACGTTTGTTTAGCTTTATAATCTGTCAGCCCTTGATTTTTTCCCTTCATTATGAGTAATGTCTTACAGATCATAGGCAACGTCTGTTAGTTTATGTACCTGACTGCTTGGTGGAGGCACTGAGTGAGAAGAATATCTAACCATTAGATAACTGGGGAAAAACAATGTGAGGAACTCAGAATGGGACTGCACTACTTCTCATAAAAAAAGTCAAGTAAATTATATTATAAATTTTCACTTTTATCCTATGTTATGCAGAGTGTCTGCACTAAGATCCATACATGACCTCTAAAGAAACAAGATGAATGCACCTCATTAAAAGCACAAAAAGCCACAACTCCACTACTCTGGAAATTCCCAGAAGCATATTCTGTATATAACATTACTACATCTCAGATACACAGAGAGCCCTTCTTTTAAGAGGACTCTCAAATTGCTACACAATGAATTATAAACGATACAATTAACTCAGGAAAGAAAGCAATTTTCACAGAAGATCAATGGATTTTCTTAGGTATGATTGCAAATGGCAGATTAGGAATTTACAAAGCAACCATGCTGTCATCAATTATTTAAGTACTATCACCATGACTTTTACTGCCAAATAAGCTGTGCTGGTACTCATGTTATCCTGAACGTAGAAGCTGCAAACTTATCAACTTTCCATCCATGAATGTCACCTTTTTAATTTGGCCCATGAATCACCTGATTTGATTCATATTATTTATTCTAAGCAAACTTCATATTCAGCAGGAAGAGTCTTCAATGCTGAATCACGCAGGCCTCACTGAATAGATTGTGGAAGCAGTTAGGGCATACAACATGCAGAGATGTGTCTCTCAGAGAAACCTAATTGTGTATGTTTTCAGTGCATGATTGATTTAATTCTGTTTGTATGACACGTTTAAAATGTGTAACAGTTCCTTTAATATCTCCCACAATGGGCTCTGAAATAGGAATTAGGGTTAAAATAGTTAGACAATGGTTTAATTGAAACAATTTAATAAAGAGTGTGAGTCTACAAAAACATTTACTAATGTCAATGTTTTACAGACACAACTCTGCTGTGGACGAGCTGGACTGCTGATCTGTACTGGCATGAAAATGCATATATTCCTCATGTTATGAGTTTCCAGTTTTGGTATACAAGTTCCGTGTGGAAAGACAACATTAAGCCCAGTAGTCTAAAATCCAGTTTTGGACTAGGAGAATGGAGAGGAGGGAAAAGCTAAACAAATGTGGGCCAGCACATCCCTCGGCCCGTGCCGCTTCCTGCAGCCCTCATTGGCCTGGGACGGCGAACTGCAGCCAGTGGGAGCCGCGATCGGCCGAACCTGCAGATGCAGCAGGTAAACAAACTTGGCCCACCCACCAGGGTGCTTACCCTGGTGGGCCATGTGCCAAAGGTTGCGGATCCCTGGTCTAGAATATCCTCAACTTGTGTAAATCAGGGTAGCTCAATTGACTATAATGTAGTTGTGCTGATTTACACCAGATAGGGACCTGGCCCATAATGTTTAGGTGAGTGATATGGACAAGCCTCAGTAATGGGCTAAGTTATAAGGCACTTTTTATAGATGGGACTTGCCATTTGTGGTACTCAGTCTCCAGCTGATGGGGCCAGGGGTCACTGATGTGTCTTATAGTAGTATAGGTAGGGAGAGGCCAGTTTTCTATCAGGCTAAGTTAAACCTCTAATAAAGTTGCAGTGGGTGTCTTTAATCCACTTATCTGTGTAGCTTTTATTTATTTGCCCAGGCTGTGAGACTCAACAATGTGTTTTGTGTGCTTCTGCAATTCTTAACTTTATAACATACACATGTGAAATTCAACCAAGCAGATGTATCACAAGCAGTGCCATTGAGATCCAGACCTTTCCCTTCAATTTGCCTCCCCACTGTGTTTTGCGGCTTTATAAAGCATTCCTATTCCTCTGTGTTGTGACTCCTTATCATATGATAATATGAAATGTTACTTTCCTTTGTATGTGCTGCTGCTTCGTGACCTAAATATCATCAGTATTTCAGATATCTTGAATAAGGCATATTGATTCCTCTAGTTTTCATTGTGATGGATAACTGAATTAACAGCCAACTCTGCCTGTCTGGAGTTTAGATGTATTCTGGGTGAGTTGCTGTAGGACTGTACACAAGTGCAGAAAAGCCGCCTTGCTTTGATGTAATTATTATTGCTTTGGAGGAGGTTACTTTTTTGTGTCTCTTAAAAAACTTTTCTAACTTGTTCTGGGACACAGGCCTGTGCTTTACGCCTAAGACTATTCTTCTTCCCCTAGAAGGTGGGTTTAAGGAATTGATATCCTGGAGACACTCAAAATCAGTTGTGGTATTCATGTATCATTAGGATGTCAGCAAATCCAGAGGTTAGGAGCTTGGGCCACAATGAGAGTGGGTCTTATGGTAAGAAAAAATAAATAGTAAACATATTACAGGAACCTGGTTTGGGAAGAAATACTCATGTAATTTTATACCACCCTGATATATGAGTTTTTTTTAACCCTCTTTATTGCAAACATTACAAGAATAGACATGTTCATAATGCTTTTCTTTGTTTTCAACGACATCTAAATCTGCACTATACTTATATTGTGATCTCCAAAGGATACAAAACTGTATGGAAGGGGTAAGTCATATGTATTTTAAATAATTGACTGTTTCCTTTTTCCTTTCAAACTCCTCTGAGTTCTGTGTTGTCCTCGCTGAGTCTTGTTCCATTATAATGTTTACTCTAATCAGTTTTACCTCTGGGGCCCATCCATCTTCCCACCCAGAGCAAGCTGCTATGTTCTTGTTGGAGCCTGTAACCATATGTTAACAGCCTGCTTTGGGAGGTCTCCTTAATCGGCTTGAAAAGATCCTTTCTTTTACTTTCACAGAGGCCCTTTCTCAGTCACTGGTAGTTAGCTTGTGGGTTATTACAGAGTGCTTCCTCTCCTAGTCTGAGCTTCAAAGGAGAGCTATCCTGCAGAAAAGTTGCAGAGTATGGGGCGCTGGCTCTTTTAAAGTTGTGTCCTGACTAACTTTGCATCAGTTGGCCAAGGATGAACCCTTTAAGTTGGGCAAAAGCTGAGACATCCAAAAGTCACTAGTCACTGAAAATCCTGGTCACCTATCTCTGTCTATATCTGTGTGGTCAGCAAAAATGGGGAATGTCTTATCAAAACTAGGAGGATCTCCAGTGGCTATGCAACCCAGGAAGATGGCAGAACCTCATTTTTTGTAGCAGTGCCCTCAGTAATTTAATAAATAAACACAACAGAATGTTACACACTTATTTAATGCACTACAGGAAACATACGCTATTGATACCTGCAGGTGTAGTGAGCAATTAGTTCTACATGCTTGGTTTTACTTCAGATGTAATTGCTAAACAGGTAGTTTTGATTCGCATGGCGTGATTCCTTCTTGTGCCTTATATTGCAGTCTCAAAATGACATCGCTGCATTCTTTCATGCCTAAAAAGACAGTGAAGGGGAAAATGAACAGAACACATTTAAAATACTAGAATGGGAAAGAGAAAGATGACAAAAGAAAAACTGCAAGACAATAATAAAATGATTGAATGCAGCATAAACAATGACTGTACACTGCATTTTTAAAGCATCAAAAAGATGTTTAGCTGTTTATAGTGTTACTGCTATCAGGAGCTGCTCTATATATTTTGCCGCCCCAAGCAGGGCAGTGAAGCAGCCTTCGGCGGCATGCCTGCGGGAGGTCCACTAGTAATGTGGATTCAGTGGCATGCCTGCGGGAGGTCTGCTGGTCCCGCGCTTTCGGCGTACCTGCCGCCGAATTGCTGCCGAAGCCGCAGGATTGGTGGACCTCCTGCAGGCATGTCGCTGAAGGCAGCCTGACTTGCGCCCTCACGGCAACCGGCAGGCCGCCCCCGCGGCTTGCCGCCCCAGGCACGCGCTTGCTGCGCTGGTGCCTTGAGCCGCCCCGACTGCTATGAATACTTAGATCATTAAAGCTGAGTCTTGTAATACTGTTTCCAGGAGGATTGGCACTGACCTTTCATCTCTAATCCTCCCCCACAGCAGGAATCCTGCTTCCTTCTTCTCCTCTGCTCTCTTCCTTCTTCTCCTATCTCACCATTTAGCCACCCACTAAGCCCTTCCTCTTTCTGCCACACATGTACTGATACATCTAGTAGGCCTTGCACTCCCCAGGCACTTCCTCTCAGCTGCTTCCCTCATATGTTTCTGTATCCCATGTGATTTATTCACTGGCCCCAAGCTAACATCCTGATGTGACATTCTTCCTTTTGCTGAAGCCTAAGAAACTAGCCAGACCCTCCAAGTAATATTCAGTCTCCTCCCTGTAAGTCAATGTGTATTAAACAATTAAATTTCTGATCTGCTTTGAATATATATACTCTAGCCAGATTCCCTAAGGTATTAAACTGCCATGTAATATTCAATCTCCTCCCTGTGTAAGTCAATGTGTATTAAACAATTAAATTTCTGACCTGCTTTAATATATACCCTATCATCTAAATCTGAACTGGAACGGTAAACATTCAGAACAAGAATTCTTCCCACCTCTCCCTAGAAATACTAAGCTAATTACTGTACATATTCCCTCTAGAGCTCCTGTATTTGAACCTTGATCTTACGTTTAATTTTAAAAGTTTTGCTTCAGGAAAGAAACAACTGATATCAGAGCTGGTCAAACATTGATTTTTGTTACTACTCTTACATTCAGATCATAAACAGCTGTTCGGTTGATTATGTTCATGTCTTTTTATTCACTATAAACAAACATTCACACGAATATGGTTCATTTCACCCAAATGTTTAGGTCATGGCTGTTCTTTGTAAAAATTCCTGTAGTTTAATGTAACCAGAAATAATAGCACATGAGTAGGAGTACGTGCTATTCATGGTTTGTCACTCAATATTTTGTATTCTTGGGTTTAAATAGTTTCAGTCATCGATCCGGCAACAGAAACAATATCATCCAATCACATATCATTCATTAATAGTAGATAATCAAAATGAAGGTTGCAGTCCATAGACTGATGACTGTTCATCAGTATGCAGTAAATCAGGATCAGTTCACAAATCATTTGCTAACAGGAAAAAAGGGCTAAACTAATGACATATAGGGGAATAGATCATAAGCTGCAGCCAAGGAGCACAAAGGAAGAGGGTCACAAAGTTGACCTTTCAGCTTCCCCAGTACTGATGCCGAAGAAGCACCTCTCCTTCTAAGACTGCTCTAAACTGTGCCAACTGCCAACCACATAAAAGACTGCTACAGCAGCTAGGGATTGCTGGGGAGAAAGGAGCTCCACCCATACACTGCCAGCAGCAGGGCGTGTGGGGTAGAGGCTGTAGAGAGCATGTAAGAATTCCCCTATAAAAGGAGCTGAAATTTAGGGCTTCGTGCGAACACGGTACAGCTCAGCATAAAGGCTATTATTTGAAACAAATACTTCTGTCAGCTCTAATATATCTAAAGAATATTGCAATTGAAAACTATGTATTGTATTGTTAAGTACATTGTTTACTTCTATTATTTTAAGACCAGACTAGAAGCTGTAGAGATGACCCAAACTACAAAATTCACATGTGGATTTTGAGCTTGCCAAAGTTTGAGGTGTTTGCAGTCTGGGCTTCTGGTTTGATCCGTTATAAGGACCAGGAACAATTGAAATAATTGGAGCTGGAGTAACATAAAGTTTTCAGTTCCCTCAGTGCCAGAAGTGTGTTATCTCTTTTGTTTTGCTTCAGGCCCATATTTAAAAGTGGTACGTTTTAATGGCTAAGATTTGGGGCCAAAATATTGTTTCCTTAGGAAACATGCTTTGATTGCTGTATGAATAAATGGGGACATATAGTTCCACATGAATCCGAATGGAAGGTTTTGAAATAATTTCTGTAAGAGTATGAGTATAGCTAGCATTTTGGGGCTCGCATGTGAAGTTTGAGTTGGAGTGTCATTTTAATTCCTCCAGCCTCCAGTCAAAATGTAACAGCAGAGTAACAAGACAAAATAATGATGGCAGGTGAAAGAGTGGTGATATGGGGTTGAGAGAAAAAATTCCTGAGTTGCACCAAGTTCCTTGAGACAGAGGTCAGAGGGAAGGGGAGCCGGAGGAGAGTGAAGAGAACTGACTGAGGATATGACACTTAAGGCAGAAAGCCTGGAATGAAAAGGAAGAAAACCAGTAGGAGATATTGAATGAAAGCATGAAAACTCAAAGCAATAATCGGCACATATCTTTTCTCGGTTTTATTTCTGTTAGGATAAAACTCAGCCTGTTCAATATCCAAGTAAGTAGAAAGCAGGCCAGGATGCTTGCAGCCACTTCATACTGTGCTTTCAAAGTCCAGGCATAAAGCAGACATAAAAAAGCATACTGCACCACCTGGATAGCTTTCACATTTATGCTTAACATTAGAGTCATTTTCTAGTTGCTGCACTGCGGATTATAAACCCTGCCATTAGACATGGTACAGACATACTTCAGTAGGACGGCCTGGCTTGTAGAGGAGGGGGTGTTCCTTTTCACTGGGAAGATGGAGAGGTTTGATGGGTTTTTTTTAGAAAAAGAAATACACTGACTGTCAAAATGAATTTGAAAAGCTAAAAGGTTAAATACAAGGAAAGGAGATTGAAAGAGATCAAGACAGTCATTTTCCACATTTCCTTAAACTCTATTTAGTCTTTCTTCCTCTCTCTCCCAGTGTGCTGCTGAGTTCTAACACTTTGTTTGTTTCACTTTATTTTCTCCTTTTCTTCAAATTGCATTTTTGTGTGTGTGTGACACTTGGGAATCCTTTCCTGCTAGTACTAAATCTTGTACAAATTATTTAGAATGTCATTTAGAAGCACCAAAGTGGGGGCATGGTCAGAGAGGTACTGTTCTGAACATGGCACATTCTTTACTTATCTGTGCCCCCAGGAGTCTTCTAAGCTTTATTCACTTAGTTTGCTCACAAAATCATGGTTTACTGTTATCAATTCAGAGTCACTATAGCTGCTGAAGAGCAAGCTGTACACTGTCCTTCCTTCTGCAGTGGCGAATAGTCAGCTAAAATTTTGATTCCAGAATTTTTCTCCTTATGATCACTGGTAGTGACATATGAAGCAGAAAGAACAGCTTGTTTTGTGGATGGGAAATTGAGCTTGCTGTAAAAAAAAAAAAAAATTTTTTTTTTTTACTTGTAACATGAGCAAATCTGTTGGTGAAGTTAGTGATGAAGAGAAACATGGGAAACTTAGGCTGCCATTTTTACAAAGTCACATCCCTGATCATAGCCATGCATTAAATCCCCTTGAGAGTAATTTGTACATAACTGTGCTATTTAACGTGAAATGTTAAGAGATGATTCTGGAGAAGCTCAACAGAAAAATGCAACTGAGATTTAATTGCTCATGTGTTTATTTCCCTTTAATAATATGTACCCGTGCAGTGAGGATATGAAACCACAGAGACTTGAATACAAAACTGCAATCTTACTGCTTATCTTCCAGTGTTATGCCAGTTGGAGTTGTACGCAAGTGGGGTCATGATTTGAATTGATGATACAACTCCAAGTATTCCATTGATCTTTTTTAATGTGTGTTTTTAGCTGTAGAGCAATTCTGAACAATTAAATGTAACACAAAGATGGTTCTGTCTAGAATTGCTTCAGAGATTTACAGATTCATGGATAAGGCCAGAAGGAACCATTTTGATCCTCTGGTCTGATATCTGCATAACTCAAGCCATAGGACTTCTCTGAATTTATTCCTATTTTAACCAGAGCATTTCTTTTAGAAAAACATCCAATCTTGATTTTAAAATGGTCAGTGATGGAGAATCTACCACAGATCTTCATAAGTTGTTCCAATAGTTAATTACTGCACTGTTAAAAAAATGTGCCTTATTTCTAGTCTAAAGTTCTCTAGCTTCAAGACATTGGATCTTGTTATATTTTTTCGGCTAGATAGGACAACCTCCCCTACTATCACATATCTGCTCCCCATGTAGTTACTTATAAGACTGATCAAGTCACCCCTCAGCCTTCTCTTTGATAAGGTAAATAGATTGAGTTCCTTAAATCATTCACTATAAGAAATGTTTTCCAGTCCTTTAATCATTCTTCTGGCTCTTCTCCAATTTTTCTAAAGCCTTCTTGAAGTATGGACACCAGAACTGGACACAGTATTCCAATAGTGTCACTTCAGTGCCAAATACAGAAGTAATATAACCTTCATATTCCTAATTGATATTCCCTTGTTTAGACATTCAAGGATCACTTTAGCCCTTTTGGCCTCACAATTATACTGGGAGCTTATGTTCAGCTTGATTATTCACCAATTCTTTTTCAGATTCACTGCTTCCCAGACATAGATCCTCCATCCTGTAAGTCTGGCCTGTATTCTTTGTTCCTAGATGTAGGATTTTTGCATTTGACTGTATTGACATGCATATTGCTCGCTTGCTCATGGCTTACCAAACATTTTAGATTGCTCTGTACCAGTGACCTGTCCTCTCCATTATTTACTATTTCCCTAATCTTTGTGTCATCTGAAAACTTCATTAGCAATGATTTTATGTTTTCTTCCAGGTCATTGGTAAAAGTGCCTAATTCCATAGAGCAAAGAACTGATCCCTGCAGGACCCCCACTAGAAACATACCCCTTTAATGGGTCAATTTATTGTGTGCCTTGTTTTACTTTTTTTAATCAATATGTGTGCTATCAGGTAAGTATCTTATAGAAGTCTACATCTTTTAGATCAACACTATTAATTTTATCAACAAAACCTGTAATCTCATGAAAAAAGATATCAAGTTAACTTGCCAAGTTAGATTTTCTATAAATCCATCTTGATTAGCATTATTTCTATTACCCACCTTTAATTCCTTATTAATTGACTCCACGAACAACTGTTCCATTATTTTGCCCAGGGCTGATGTCCAGTTGACAGGCCTATAATTAGCCAGATCATCCTGTTTATCCTTTTTAAATACTGACACAATATTAGCTTTCTTCCAATCCTCTGGAACTTCCCCAGTGTTCTAAGAATCATTGAAAATCCACATAAATGGTCTAGATTGCTCATCAGCCTGTTTTTAAAACTCTTGAATGCAAGATATTTAGACCTGCTGATTTTAAAATGTCTAACTTCAGTAGCTGCTGTTTAATCTCCACCTGAGTTACTATTGGCATGGAAAGTATTTCATCCTCATGATATGATATGATATGAATATATCACTTGACTTTTTCCCATTTAAAGAACAGAAATATTTATTGAATACTTCCACCTTTTCTGCATTATTATTAACGATTGCATCATTTCCATCTAATAATGAACTAATACTATTGTTAGGATTCTTTTTATTTCTAATATACCTATCGAAGTCCTTATTGTCCTTAACTCTGCTGGCTAAAGGTTTCTTCATGTGTTATTTTGCTTCCCTTATTAATTTTCTACAGTTATTAGCTTCCGATTTATATTCATTGCTATTAACTTCCCCATTTTTCCATTTGTTATAAATATGTGTTATAGCTGCTTTCCCTTTCCCTCTTAGGTTAGTTTTTCAAACCAGTATAGCCTTCTTTCTTGATTATGGCTTTTGGGGAACCTAGTTAAATATTCTTAAACAGCTTCTAAGTATCCTTCACATTTTTCTGTTTAAATGCTTTCTGCCAGTTGATTTGGTTCATAATTGGAGCAGGTCAAAATCACTGTGTTTAATTAAAATATTTATTCCAAAATGCTAGCAGTTTTTAAACAAACACTATTAGAACAGCTAAATGAATAGCAAATAGGCAAGGGTAAAAATATTCAAAATAAAACAGAATAAAAAGATAAAGATTGGAAAAGGAAAAAAATATTGGATTACATTTCCTCCTTTCCTCCAACTACAGTGGTGTGAATAATTTTGGGGTGAACTACAAACTATTTTAAAAAAAATTGGAAGGGCGGGCAATCAAAAAGTCAAAACCAATATTATTTTTTTTAAAAATGAACTGAAATTTTGAAAAAAAGTTATTTCAAACTGAAAATCTAAAAGCTTTGTTTAAAAAATGTCAAAATAAAATGTTTTGATTTTTTTTGTAATTTTTTCGTGGTATTGAAACTGATACAAATTTGCAAAATATTTTGGTGTCACTGAATCGGCATTTTTCTCTGAAAAAAGTTTCAGACAAAAAATTTGCCTAGCTTTACCTCCATCTCCTGTTTTTCTGTCCTTTCCTGTCTATGTTGCCTACTTAACATCCAATCCTTCAAACACTGACTATTAATTTCAGTGCTTATTATTATGAATAGCATTAAGACAGGCACTGGATTGCATAGATGTCATTCAGAGTATAATCTGAAGAGATTGAGATCACACAGATGCAGTATGAAAAATATATACTCATCTATATGATTATGTGCAGGCACATATATCTGGTCTTTTCTGTCTGCTTAAATGAGCTGTACTCAAATATTTGCATATGCTTAACTTTGAAAATTGGGTCCTAAATATTAGAATTGGCTTTATTCTCCAATCAGCACAGCTCTAAAATTACAAATGTTAACAGACACTCTTTGGGTACGTATACACTGCACATTTCTTTCATCAGCATGTATTGTAAGTACATGTGTGGCCACCCTAGCTTGGGTACAAATATCCGTGTATCTGGTGAGGCATGGCTTAGTCAAATACAGTAAAGACATGCCTGAAGGCTGTGAGTATATACACAAGTACACACCTTACACAGCTCTCTAGTCGCCAAACCGTGCCTCCCCATCTACACTATTTTTAGCAGTGTAGTGTCCCGCTGTTTCCTCATTGCTGGAGCCTTTTCCCTACACGGAAAAGGCTCTGGCAGCATGGGGGCAGTGGGGAAAGGGTCTGTTACCTCCCTACTGCTGGAGGCTTCCCCTGCTGTAAGGAAAGACACTGGCAACAGGAAAAGGCTCCGGCAGCTGAGTCTTTTACTGCTGCTTCCTCCCTGCCAGATTCCTCGACACAGTGAAAGGCTCTGGCAGCGGGGAGCTGCTGATGCTTTTCCCTGATGTATCACCTCTGCCAAAGCCTTTCACTGAACACAGCTGGCTTTTCACTGCAGTGTGTAGCTACATGTACACTACATGCCATCACCAGTGGTGTGTAGAGTAGAAGTATCATTTGGCTGTTGGTAAGAAGTGGCAGACTCCTGAATATTAATTAGGTAGATTTGCTTTACAAAATTCTGAACATATATATTTTCCATCCCATTTGTCTCTCTTCTCTATTTAGCCAGTGAGCTCTTCAGGGCATGGGCTGTCTTTTTCTGTGCATTTGTTCAGCACTTAGTACATTGGGGCCCTTATCTGGGTTGGGGCCTCTAGACTTTATAATTATCATTTTTATTATAGTAATTAATAATTCATGTGCTTCTTTATTTTTTATTTTTTTTTAAAAGAGAGGGTTTCCCTATTTACCTGTGAGACAGGCTGATTTTGTTAAAGTTATAACCTGAGGTCTCATGATTAGGGCCCTACCAAATTCACGGCCATGAAAAACACGTCATGGACCATGAAATCTGGTCTTTTGTATGCTTTTACCCTATACTATACAGATTTCATGGGGGAGACCAGCGTTTCTCAAACTGGGGGGTCCTGACCCAAAACGGAGTTGCAAGGTTATTTTAGGGTGGTCACGGTATTACCACCCTTACTTCTGCACTGTCTTCAGAGTTGGGCAGCCAGAGAATGGCGGCTGTTGGCCAGGCACCCAGCTCAGAAGGCAGCGCCCCGCCAGCAGCAGTAGAGAAGTAAGGGTGGCTATACCACCAAGCCACTCTTACTTCTGCACTGCTGCCTTCAGAGCTGGGTGGCCAGAGAGTGGCAACTGCTGACTGAAAACCCAGCTCTGCAGACAGCAACACAAAAGTAAGGCTGTTCGGCGATTGGCCGAACCTGCCGCGTCAGCAGGTAAATAAACTGGACCGGCCCACCAGGGTGCTTACCCTGGCAAGCTGCATGCCAAACGTTGCAGACCCCTGTTATAGAGGATCAGAATAATGATTCATGGTCACAATAATTCAGAAGAACTCTCAGATAAGTCTTCCATGTTATAATATAGATTTTTTTCAGATTTTATTATTGCTTTAATATTGGAAATGTCATACTGTTTGTAAACATATTTTCCCTTTTTATCTTCTAGAAGGGAATTTGGCTTTCCTGAAAGTGTTTTTGCGATTGTAGTATAGTACATGAATCTGCTTTGATCAATAATGCATTGTGACTGTCTGCTCTACAGCAGCTTGTCTCACTCTTATGTTTTCCCCAAGGTGAACACTAGGTTCATTCTCTGAGCAGGTTACCAGGGTATGGTAAAAATCAACATGTTTAGGCAGGTTGGTTTTCCCAAGAGAGTGAGGGCACCACCTTGCTGACATTTAGCATTTTGAAAAACTGAAGTCTGTTCCCTAAGCAGAGCCTTCTGGATCTCAGGTGGGTGGTAGCATACCAGCTGCCTAAAACCAAAGGCATTTCATATTTCAGGAGAAAAATCACAATGACCTTGAACCAGGCAATAAGTTAGATGTTTATGAAATGCTGCATATCAACAGCAACAGCTTATTGTTTTGATAAGTAACATGATTACTTATACAGGAAACAGGAATTTCAAATTCAACAGATGAATGCTTTGAATCTTCACTAGAATTATTATGGGTGGATGCCAGTTTGCATTTTCATTACCCAGCGTGAAACAAGATCACAGGCTATCTTTATATTTATAATACAGTTTATAAGAATTTGAACTCTGTCGGGTATGAACATTTTAAGTCAGTTTCACTAAATTTTCCCCTGTTTAGTACCTGTGTGCTGTTATTAATTCAGGGACAAATGGAATGATGAAATTATTCTACATAGAATGATTCAAAAGCTCTCAGGCTCAATGAAAATTTGTGACGTTCTGCCAGAATTTATACGCAAAAGTGGCATTTTGTTTGTGAAAGAGGAATTGGACTAAGATGTGTGATGTTGTATATGATTAATGATAACAGAAACTAATAGGAGAGAATATGAAATAAAAGGGGGAAAGACTAGAAACAGCAACACCATGCAGGATAAAGATAAAACAGCATTCTGGAGGGCTTAAGTCCAAGCAACCTACTGTAATGAATTTCTGTATTGAAAACTATTAGGAGACATATTGTGACCCCTTTTACTCACTTTGATAAGCAGTTACTCACACAAGATTGGGAATACTTGTGAACTCACCAATATGCATAAAAGGAATGTGATCTGCCCTAGAAAAGTGACACACAAATCAGGAGCCAGGACAAAAGCTAAAAGATCTCTTCTATACCTACTAATAGTATAGGTAGTCACTTATCTTCTCTCAGCAACAACTACACTAGAAGGCACATCACCCAGTTTGTATACACAAAGCCAGGATGCCACACCCCTCGATAATTTACTTTCAAGAATATAGTACTGGTGAGAATACTTTTTTTGCTTCTTTGTTTAGCTAAGAGCAGGCCACAACCAGATGAAAAAATATTAAATGCTAGATTTTCACATTGTATATTTAATTAAATCATGGGAAATTAATTATAAGACAGCAATATAATACTAAGTAATAAACTTATGTTTCTGTAACTTAAATTTGGTACTGTAATTTGATTAAGAATCTAGAACAATAGAAAACCAACATAGCACACATTAAAAATAGGGTAACTTGTAGGTCTAAAATGTAATATAATGGGGAATCACCATTGAGCAGGTGTGTTTCTAGTGGAGTCTGGTGGGTGATTGGTTCTTATCCCTACGCTATTTAATGGCTTTTTTCCTCAAAGGCCTGGAAGAAAACATAAAATTATCAGTAATAAAGTTTGCAGGTGACACAGAGGTTGGGGTAAATAAGAGGACAGGTCAAGCAAGCAAGCAAATATGCATTTTATTACTGCCAAATGTAATGTCATACATCCAGTAACAAAGAATACAGGTCTTACTTATAGGATGGGGACTCTGTCCTGAGAAGCAGTGACTCTGAAAAAGATTTGGGGCCATGGTGGATAATCAGCTGAACATGACCTCCCCATGCAGCTCTGTGACCCAAAGGGCTAATGCATTCTTGGATATATAAACAGGGGATACGTGAGTAGGAACAGAGAGGTTATTTACCTCTGTATTTGGCAGGGGTGCAAACATTACTGAAATACTGTGTCCAGTTCTGGTGTCTATGTTTCAAGAAGGATGTTGAAAAATTGGAGTGTTCAGAGAAGTGCCAAAAGAATGATTAAAGGATTGGAAAACATTTCTTATAGTAACAGACTCAAGGATCTCGATCTATTTAACTTAATAAATAGAAGGTTAAGGGTTGACTTGATCACAGTCTAAAAGTAGTACACGGGGAACAGAAATAGGATAATAGAGGGCTCTTCAAACTAGTAGACAAAGGTATAACAAGATCAAATAGCTGGAAGTTGAAGCTAGATAAACTTAGACTAGAAGTAAGGTGTACATTTTTTAATGGTATGTGGTAATTAATTACTGGTACAACTTACAAAAGGTTGTGGTAGATTAGCCATCACGGGCAATTTTTAAATCAAGATTGGATGTGTTATGCAGGAAGTCAAACTAAGTGATCACAATGGTCCCTTTTGGCCTTAGAATCTATAAATCTAAGAACACATTCAAAGTACTGTACAATTATTAATCAATCAATCTTCAGAACAGTCCTGCAAGGCAGGTCAGTATTATTAATGACCCCTCATGTAACATATGGCGAAATGGAGACCGAGAGCTGAAGACATCCATCCCAGGCCAGTCAACAAGAAGATGACTGTGGTAGGTAGTCCTGACAGTTAAACGTAACTACCACTTAGAAGTGGTCAAAATTTTCCCATCAGAAAATGTAGTTCACTGGAGGCAAATGTTTCATGGGACATAGTTGAAAATCAACAAAGTTGTTTATTTTCCATCAGGAAATCAGAAACAAACATTTTGTTTCTAAGCAGCACTTTGAAGCTAAACAAATTAATATGTTCTGAAATGTCTATTTGAAAATTTTAAAAAGGATTTTGAAATATAGATGTAAAGATAAATGTAGTTGCAAATAGACATTTCCATTTAAAATGTAGTTTTAATAAGAAATGTTGAATGGAAATTTAAATTGTTGATTTTTGAATCAACATTAACACAAAAATATTTATTTTGAATCAACATTTTTCAAATCATTTGGTTAGGAGGGACTGCAAGGGTCGTCTAGTCTAACCCCCGGCCAAGATGCAGGATTTGTTGAGTCTAAACCATCCAAGACAGATGGCTATCCAGCCTTCTTTTGAAAACTTTCAATGAAGGAGATTCCACAACCTTCCTACGCAGTCTGTTCCATTCTCCTACTGTTCTTACCCATAGGAAGTTTTTCCTGAGGTTTAATCTAAATCTGCTATTCTGGAGTTTGAACCCATTGCCTCTCGTCCTGCCTTGTGTGGCAAGACAGATCAACTTTTCTCCATCTTTTTTATGGCAGACGTTCAAGTATTTGAAGACTGCTATCATGTCCCCCCTCAGTCTCCTCTTTTTCAGACTAAATGTATTCAGTTCCTTCAGCCTTTGCTCGTATGGTTTGCATTCCATCCCTTTGATCATCTTTGTCACTTGCCTTTGGATCCTTTCCAGTATTCCAGCTGAGTAAAATGAAGATTTTGTTTCTGAAGGCAAAATATTTCATTTCAACATTTCCTATTCAAAATTTGTCAGGTCTTCTTCTCCTATGAAATTTTTGATATTTGGGATAAAAACAATTGTCAAAATACTGGAATTTCCCACAAAGCATTCCTGGGCTCATTCCTCCCCATCACAATGCCTCCCCAACCTTGTATAGAATCTTAGAATCATTTCTCAGATGCACTAAGAACTTTAATTACACTTCTGAAAATAATTCTAAGGGTTTGTATGCCTCAGTTCCTGAGGGCCTGAACCTGCAGCCCTTATGAGCCAGATTTTCAAAAGAACACAGGACTAGATTTTCAAGTGCTCAGCACAATCAGAACCAGATTTCTAAAATAGCTGTTCTCCCATTTAAGTACTTTGATAAAGGCTGGATTTTCAAAGATGTTCAGTTCCCATTGTGATGCTGATAGGTTTTTAAGAGAAGAGAGAGAGGTTTTAAAAGCACATCCTCCTATGGCAAAGAACTGCCTGTTATATCCCCAAATAGTTGTTTTAATCCAGAAATATATCCTCTGCCTAGCTATAGATTTATTTGTAATTATCTTTAAATGTTTTAGCTAGAATCCCAATAAGTAAGTGAACTATTAAATATGAAATACTGAAACAAACTGAGCTGAACAAATGAAAACACGCCTACGGCAACAAACAGGTTTTTATTATTTTTCTCCTTCTCTCTCTCTCTCTCTCTCTCTGTTGTGTCTATCTATCTGATGGATAATGTGACAAAAGAATCTTCACTGAATTCAAAATTCCAAATACGCAGTATGAGCATGTGTAACATGTTTGCAGTCCCACTGCTTTTCTTCAGTTTTAGCCATTCACATGGCCAATTGTAGTCAGGGACCATGATTCAGCAATGCAGCTGACGTGGAAGGATAAAAAAACAGATGTGGGATATCACTGAAGAGTGGAAAATCTGAGTGCTGGTATTTCTTTCTATATTTGTGTGTATGTGTGTACATATTCTCACACTCAGAGAAAGTTCAAGGTCTGTCTTTGGTAGAGAGGATTTTTTTTCTTTGTTCTTTTAATTGTTTTTATTATTTTTTTGAAAACCCCTCATTTGCCCTTCCACATTGACTCATGCCTGTTCTCAGAACCTGCCCAGGTCATATTTCTTCACCCACTGTCCCCTACCCTTCCCCCCCCACACACACACAGAGGGAAAAATATGTTTATAAAAATAAAACACTGCAGTACTGCTATTGTAAGAAGTAGCATTTTGCACCATTATTATAGTACTTTTTAATGAAAGTATTGTTTGTTAAAGGCTGTATTCAAGGCTCTGCAGCCACAGGTATCATTTCATCAGATCTAGTATGCTAAGAAGGAATAAACTTGGTCAGTATTTGGATAGGGGGCCTCAAGGAAAACTCTGGAAGCAGTTGAGGCTATAACTGCTGACAAAGAGCAAGATACCTGAGTCTATGTTGGGACACTTCTGGGTTCAACTGTCTGGACCAGTTAGAGTTCATCAGAATTATAAGTGATCTTTGACAGTTTGGTGTCCTCTTAATAGTTGAATTTAGCACTGTCCTGACATACTCCTCCCTCTACTTTCTCCAGTAATTTGGGGAGATGGAATAGATTGACAATAGCAAATTAAGGCTGGGAGCGAATCAGACTCTAGCTGTTATAGTGGTAGTGGAGGTTGGGTGCGGGAGAAGAGTCACTCCAGAAGAGTAAACATTCACCATTTTGAAAGGGTGGTTGATGGGAAGACAGCTAATATATTTTAAGGACTCTTTAGACGCTAGATATTTGTGTGCATTGGAAAGAGTACACTGGAAAGAATCCCTTTGTGCCAAACAACACCCAATTTGAGCGCCATCATCTGAACTGTGGGGGGGTAAGAATGGGATGTAAGCACATGGTGGTATACCAGAGAATCCTGAAGACCCAAAGAAACACTGGGCTGATGAAAATGTGGCTGTGCTACCTAATAATATAGGCAAATTTGCAGTGTAAGATGAGTTGGCTTTTTTGTCACTTGTTGTAACTAACGAAAGTCACATTTTTTTCACACTTGCTTTACAGTGTTTCCCTTTTTGTGAATGTCCTTGAGAAAGAGAATAGTCAATTCATCTTTTGTTTTTGTTTTTTTTAAATATTTTTATAGTAATTGCTTCTGCCCCCTTGTTGATTTTTAATGCTGTTCTAGATTTTTTAAAAAAATCTATCAGTTGAGACAATGGCTCTTGATACTTCCACAGAGTTTAAAACCTTTCTTATTATTTCCACTTTTCCTTGTCATTTGCATGGCCTGCCTTAAGCAAGATGCCTTGGGAAAGAAGTGCTGTCTAAGCAGTCTTTGTCACTATCCAATGCTTATCATATATCCCCTTTATGAGTTTATTTTGATTTCTATCCTGAAGGAAATAGCCATATATTTTGTAAATTTCCTTTTATAATGCTTTCTATTTATTATACACATCTAATGGAGCTGTGTGTTATACTTTGGTCACAGTGGCCATTGCTTCAGTGCACATGTTTAATAGCCTGCTATATATCAGAAGATTAATATCAATCCTGAAGACTTTACTCTTCACCCAGTGTGGTTAGCTACATTCAAGGAATTGTGGGAATGGCAGTAGAGGACTGCCTAGACTTGAGGCCACCTTTGTTACGTCCAAAATGCAAAATGGGTGGGTCACAGGCCAACACACACTCTGAGTCATACTCTTTGGTACCCTCGCCAGCTTGGGTTCAACATGCATCTAGATACATGACTAATGGCTTTGAATATGGATGATAGAAAGTATGGATAAAAATGTATGGCTCCACAAACACAAAGCCTGCAATGCAGACATATCCCAACTATTACATCACTGTAACATTAGCATGGATGAAAACTTCCAAGCTTATTTATCCCAGGGAGTTGCAACTTCCGCTAGTTTTTTAATGAAATCCACTTGTGTCCTAGGAAGTAGGCTGAGACTAGCAAATCATTTCACATACAGTGGGTCAATACTGAGCAGTCATGCTCAGTGTCCTCGTGGAAGTATTTTGTAGTGCGGGTCAGGAGATCTGGGTTTGATTCCTGCTCTAAATATCATACCCTAGAGGTTCAGAAAATAATACAGTGGAACCTCAGAGTTACAAACACCTTGGGAATGGAGTTATTCATAACTCTGAAATGTTCATAATGCTGAATAAAACATTATAGTTCTTTCAAAAGTTTGACTTCATACAGCTTTGAAACTTTACTATGCAGAAGAAAAATGCTGCATTCCCTTTATTTTTTATAGTAGTTTACATTTAACACACTAGTGTACTGTATTTGCCTTTTTTTTTTTTTTTTGTCTCTGCTGCTGCCTGATTGCATCCTTCCAGTACCAAATGAATTGTGTGTGGTTGACTGGTCAGTTTGTAACTCTGGTGTTTGTAACTCTGAGGTTTTACAGTGGTGGGAAATAGTTGCAATGTCCTGCCATAACACCCTAGACTTTGTTCCTGTCAGAACTCATAAGCAAGTGTGAGTCTGGTTGGTAACTTGTATGAGAATACTTACAAGAAAAAAAGAGGACATGTGGGCTCCATATACTTAGGTGGTGTCAAACCGGACAGTCTCTACATAAAAGAATAAATGGACACAAATCAGACATTAGGAATGGTAACATACAAAAGCCAGTAGGAGAACACTTTAATCTTCCTGGACATTCTACAACAGATTTAAAAGTAGCCATACTTGAACAAAAAAACTTCAGAAACAGACTTCAAAGAGCAACTGCAGAATTAAAATTTATTTGCAAATTTAACACCATGAATTTGGGCTTGAATAGGGACTGGGAGTGGCTGGCTCACTACAAAAGCAACTTTTCCTCTCCTGGAATTGACACCTTCTCATCAATTATTGGGAGTGGACTACATCCACCCTGATCGAATTGGCCCTGTCAACACTGGTTCTCCACTTGTGAGGTAACTCCCTTCTCTTCATGTGTCAGTACATAATGCCTGTATCTGTAACTTTCATCCATGGATCTGAAGAAGTGAGGTTTTTTACCCACGAAAGCTTATGCCCAAATAAATCTGTTAGTCTTTAAGGTGCCACCTGACTCCTTGTTGCATTACATGTGAAATTTTGTGACACTACATGGACTTAAGATGATTTTTAATATTAAAGCCTATGCAAATATAAATTCAATAGAGTTAATTTGTGCGTAAATTGTACCTTTTTTGCTTGTCTTTCAGTTTAGTGACAACTATTGTAAAGTTGTACTATGCCTACAATGCAATTACTTTATGCAGAAATCATTTCCAGTAGAATGAAAAAATGTTAAATTGCACAATAACAACTTTCATGTTTTCCCCCAGTTCTTGAGTACTCTGTATTCAAAACAATTTGATTGTAGGAAAGTTATTTCTTTTATTGCCAAATTTTCAAAGGATGCACCTGTAGAAGTGCACATGCACCCATTGTGCATGCAATTTGGTGTTTTCGTGCAGAAATCAGGTAGCTTTTACCTATGTAAAGGCCTAATGAAAACCCCATTGAAGTCAACAGGCTTTGGATCAGGTCCCAATTACCCAGTTTGCACACACAATTTGTGGATTTTGTGGACACAACAGGTATACCAACATTTAAAAATTTGGCTTTTAATATACAATTGCTAGCTTGTGTAGTTCCAACAATTCAGTTTATATCTCTGAGTAAGCTCCTTTAAACATTGTGTGCTGTGATCATCTGATAAAAGTTCTAGCATATTTCTGATTCCAAACTTCTACCAGAATGTGCCCTTCAATAAACCTGGTTTCTTTCTACAAGTCTGGCTATAAGAGTGGCTTGCTGATCCATGCTTCAGAAATATTCAGCCAAAAAAGAACCCCCCAAAAGAAGCCAGAATTTAAATATTTCTGATAATTAAAGCTAAGATTTTGTCACGGATATTTTTAGTAAAAGTCATGGACAAGTCACAGGCAAAAAAGAAAAATTCACAGAAGCCGTGACCTGTCCATGACTTTTACTAAAATTATCTAGGACAAAATGGAAACCTGAAGCGGGGCAGCTTCGCAGGGTGGTGGGGTACCCCTGCCGCATGTAGCTCCAGGCATCCCTCTGCTGCTCGTGGGAGCCAGGAGCTGTGGGGTGCCCCCTCCTCCCATGTCAGCTGAGAGCTGTGGGGTACCCCCACTGCCTGCAGATACACAGCCCAAATGGGCCGGGAGCTCAGGGGTTCCCCTGCTGCTACAGTAGCTGGGAGCTGTAGGGTGCCACCACCACCTGCGGTGGCCAGGAGCTGTGGGGTACCCCTGCTGCCTGCAGCTTTGAGAGCCCACGGCAGCCGGGAGCTTGCGGGTTCCCCTGCAGCGGCTGGGAGCTTGGGGTTTCCCTCGCCACCAATAGCTCCAAGGGTCCCCACCATCTGCAGCGGACCGAACTCAGGAGTTCCCCCGCCACCCACGGCGGCCGGGAGCTCGGAGAGAGGGGGCACCAGAGGCAGTGGGGGACCCTGCAGTTCCCGATCATCACAGGTTGAAGTCATGGAGGTCGGTGGAAGTCATGGATTCCATGACTTCCGTGACCTCTGTAACTAAATTGTAGCCTTACTGATAGTTCATGATGCTTTTCTCTAGTCCCAAACATATCAGACGGCTTAGAAATGTTCTTATCCGGTAGTGCAGTGATGATCTTGCTAATAAGGGATATCCTTATTTAGAGTAAGTTTAAACACCATGCTCTCAATATGTAATCTGTGATATTTCACCAGGGTGGATTATTTCTGATTGTATTAGAAACATTTATATACCACAAATGTTGACCAGCAAACCAGTATGTACTAAGAAGGCTGCCTGTAGTAGCATAATACTAGAGGCATCACAATGTTTTTTACCTGTGGCTGTAAGAGGTTTGCACAGACTCTGGCAGAACAGGAGTCTAGTGCTGCTTCAGTGTTTTCAGCATCAGATCATTAGGGTACATCCAAGCACTGAATCTGACAATTCAATATGGCTGTTTGTTTTGTTTTCTCCTTGGTCATATTTTAAACTGCTTTAGTAAAGCCTACAGAACATAGCATTCAAAATTCCTGTTCAGAACAAATCATAACAGCATTTGTGGGCAAAAGGTATAGTTCTGAGCACAGCCTTAGACTCACATTATGCGGCATTTTGTACAACATACGTGGCCATGTAATGAAATACCCTATTGTAGTACTTATGCACAAAGGGGCAATGGGCATCCTAACTCTGAAATTCATAGCTTTTATGTCTAATTAAAGTGTCATCCTTTATATTGCATTTACAAGGGGTTATCTTATGTTACTGAAACAATTCTAGACACTGCCTAGACAGCAGTATGTGACAAGCTTCCTCAACTTCTTTGTACTTGGTAGAAATCTGTCTCTCCTTCATTTTTGAATGAATTTCTTCCCCTTTCAAGGAGAACCAAAGCAAGTCAGTAAAAGCATCATCTTCTGCAGGACAAAATCTTTCTTTAAGATGATCCAGAAGAGTAGGAAGTAGGAAAGTAGAGTTACTATGTTATCTAAGCCAAAGGAATAGAAGCTTAGGATGACTTAGCTTGAACAGGGTTCAAAAAAGAACTAGATACGTTCATGAAGGATAGGTCCATCAATGGCTATTAGCCAAGATGGGCAGAGATGGTGTCTCTAGCCTCTGTTTGCCAGAAACTGGGAATGGGTGACAGGGGATGGATCACTTGTCGATTACCTCTTCTGTTCATTCCCTCTGGGATACCTGGCATTGACCACTGTCGGAAGACAGGATACTGGGCTAGATGGACCTTTAGTCTGACCCAGTATACCCGTTCTTATGTTCTTATGACTTCTGGGTTGACTTTTCCAGCTTGAAATCCTGACATCAACACTGACAATTTATTTGCAGGAAAGATGACTTGTCATTACACATGTCCTTCTGTTAAGATGGCATTGTGTCCCACATAAGGCAGCAATCCAGTTTCACTAGAACGTTGGTGCTAACCAAAAATATCTCTGGTTATCTGAGTAGCTTGCATAACACTGCAAGTAACTCTGCTTCTTCAGGGAATTCCTCCAGAGGGACAGTACTGACCACTTTGGTAAAAGATACTACTCAATTTTCACCATATCTGCTGTTACTCATGTGCCAGAAAGGAGAGGATAACACCGAGTGTTCATGCACATAAATTGACACTACTGAAAGCATAGGTTATATCATAAATAGGGATAAAATAAAAACACACACAAATGTTTGCATATGGTAACATTTTCAAAATTATGTAAGTGACTTAGGTGTGATGAGTCTAAGGCTCAGAACTTGTCTGCACTGCCCCACAGTTTAGACTATTGGTGTGAATAACAGAGTGCACCAAAGTGTTGCTCAGTAATGCCCCGTGTGGAAGCTGCAGGTGCAAACTAAAAGGTTCCTAATTGGCATTAATGTAATCCTGTTGGAAGGAGACTTCATTAACATGAATTTGGGACCTTTTAGTTCACACAAACAGCATCCCCACAGAGGGCATTACAGCGCAGCACTTTGGTGCGCATTGCTACTCACACCCCCATAGTCCAAACTGCATGGCAGTGTAGACAAGATCTAACGGTATGTCTACACTACGGGATTAATCTGAATTTATATAATTCAAATTTTGGAAATAGATTGTATAAAGTCGAATGTATGCGGCCACACTAAGCACATTAATTCGGCGGTGTGCGTCCATGTACCGGGGCTAGCATCGATTTCTGGATCGTTGCACTGTGGGTACCTATCCCATAGCTATCCCATAGTTCCCGCAGTCTCCTTCGCCCATTGGAATTTTGGGTTGAGATCCCAATGTCTGATGGGACCAAAAACATTGTCGCGGGTGGTTCTGGGTACATCCTCCCCCCTCTCCAGGGAAGCAACGGCAGACAACCGTTTCGCGCCTTTTTCCTGGGTGAACAGTGCAGACACCATACCACGGCAAGCATGGAGCCCGCTCAGCTCAAGACAGCAGTCATGAACATTGTAAACACCTCGCGCGTTATCATGCAGTTTATGCTGAACTAGAACCTGCAAAACCAGGCAGCGAGGAGTAGGCTACGGCAGTGCGGCGGTGAGAGTGATGAGGACATGGACATGAAATTCTATCAAACCATGGGCCCCGGTGCTTTGGAGATCATGCTGTTAATGGGGCAGGTTCTATCCATAGAACGCAGATTCTGGGCCCGGGAAACAAGCACACACTGATGGGACCGCATAGTGTTGCAGGTGTGGGATGATTCCCAGTGGCTGCGAAACTTTCGCATGCATAAGGGCACTTTCATGGAACTTTGTGACTTGCTTTCCCCTGCCCTGAAGCACCAGAATACCAAGATGAGAGCAGCCCTCACAGTTGAGAAGCGAGTGGCGATAGCCCTGTGGAAGCTTGCAATGCCAGACAGCTACCGGTCAGTCGGGAATCAATTTGGAGTGGGCAAATCTACTGTGGGGGCTGCTGTGATGCAAGTAGCCAAAGCAATCACTGAGCTGCTGCTACGAAAGGTAGTGACTCTGGGAAATGTGCAGGTCATAGTGGATGGCTTTGCTGCAATGGGATTCCCTAACTGTGGTGGGCGATAGATGGAACCCATATCGCTATCTTGGCACCGGAGCACCAGGGTACCCAGTACATAAACCGCAAGGGGTACTTTCAATGGTACTGCAAGCACTTGTGGATCACAAGGGATGTTTCACCAACATCAACGTGGGCTGGCCGGGAAGGGTTCATGATGCTTGCGTCTTCAGGAACACTACTCTGTTTAAAGGGCTGCAGCAAGGGACTTACTTCCCGGACCAGAAAATAACCGTTGGGGATGTTGAAATGCCTATAGTTATTCTTGGGGACCCAGCCTACCCCTTAATGCCATGGTTCATGAAGCCATACACAGGCAGCCTGGACAGGAGTCAGGAGCTGTTCAACTACTGGCTGAGCAAGTGCAGAATGGTGGTAGAATGTGCATTTGGCCATTTGGCCAAAGGTCGCTGGCACTCGTTACTGACTCGGTCAGACCTCAGCTAAACCAATATTCCCATTGTTATTGCTGCTTGCTGTGTGCTCCACAATCTCTGTGAGAGTAAGGGGGAGACCTTTATGGCGGGGTGGGAGGCTGAGGCAAATCACCTGGCTGTTGATTATGCACAGCCAGACACCAGGGTGATTAGAAGGTCACACCAGGAAGTGTGGCGCATCAGAGAAGCTTTGAAAACCAGTTTCATGACTGGACAGGCTACGGTGTGAAAGTTCTGTTTGTTGAAAACCCGCCCCCTTGATTGACTCATTCCCTGTAAGCAAACCACCCTCCACCCTTAAATCACAACTTGTTTTTAAAGGAAATAAAGTCACTATCATTTAAAAATCACGTATTCTTTATGAATTGATTATAAACATAGGGAGAGAATCGACAAGGTAACCCAGGTGAGGTTTGGGGGGAGGAGGATAGGAGGGAAGTAAAAGACCACTGAAAAAATTCAATATAATGACAGCCTTTTGGTTGGGCTGTCCACTGGGGTGAAGTGGGAGGGTGCACGGAGCCTTCGCCCCCCCCCGCGTTCTTACACGTCTTGGTGAGGAGGCTATGGAACATGGTGAGGGGGGAGGGAGGTTATACAGCAGCTGCAGCGGCACTCTGTTATCCTGCTGCTGTTCCTGAAGCTCCACCAGACGTCGGAGCATGTCCGTTTGATCACGCAGCAGCCCCAGCGTTGCAGTCTGCCACCTCTCATCTCGAGCGTCCCTCATGACCTCACTGGCATCTTTCCTGTACTTAGATACCGTGTCCTTCCACTCATTCAAATGAGCTCTTTCATTGCGTGTGCATTCCATTATTTCCGAGAACATCTCATCTCGCGTCCTCTTTCTCCGCCGCCTTATCTGAGATAGCCTTCGGGACGGAGGAGGGAGGCTTGAAAAATTTGCAGCTGCTGGAGGGATGGAAAAAAGGAGAGAAGTTTTTAAAAAGATACATTTTACAGAACAATGCTTATACTCTTTCACGGTGAACAACACTATTCACATTACATAGCACATGTGATTTCAGTACAAGGTCGCATTTTCCATCTTAATATTGAGTGCCTGTGGCTTTGGTGTTAGAGATCACAGACGCAGGTCCGGGAAACAGAATTCGGCTTGCATATGGCCATGGTAAGCCATTGTCTTTCAGCTTCTGCGCCCTCCTTTCCCACATACCAAGCAAAGCCCGTTGACTGCTGTGGTTTTCCTGTTAACCTTCAGCAGCAGAAAACAAACTAACCTCCTCCCCCATCCAATTCTCTGGGATGATCACTTTATCCCTCCCCCCACCGCGTGGCTGGTATTAGGGAAGATCCCTGCAGAAACCAAACTAACCTCCCCCACCCGAATTATCTGGGATGATCGCTGTACCCCTCCCCCTGCCACATGGCTGGTATCAGGGAAGATCCCTGCTAGCCAAAGGCGAAAAGCTCAGCGCCAATTCTCCCCCCACCCCCCGCGCACTTGGCTACCTGCAGGGAAGGATTTCTTTTCAGCCACAGGCAAACAGCCCAGTAGGAACGGCCACCTCTGTCCCCTTAATTAAATTCCCGTATTTCAACCAGGTTACCGTGAGCGATATCACTCTCCTGAGGATTACACAGTGAGATAGAGAACAGATGTTGCTTGAATGCCAGCAAACACTGGGACCATACGCTGCCAGGCTTTGTCATGCAATGATACCAGATTACTTGCTACTAGCATGGCGTGGTCAAGTGTCCTACCATGGAGGACGGAATAAGGCTGCACTGCCCAGAAACCTTCTGCAAAGGCTTTTGGAGTACCTCCAGGAGAGCTTCATGGAGATGTCCCTGGAGCATTTCTGCTCCATCCCCAGACACATTAATAGACTTTTCCAGTAGCTGTACTGGCCGCGAATGCATCCCAAGTCCTCAGGGCAAATTAATCATTAAAAAACGCTTGCTTTTAAACCATAGGGTCATGGTCTTGGGTACTGGCTTGGAAGGCTTGGGAGGGTACTTCACTCAGGCTGAGAAAAAGATCCTGGCTGTTGGGGAGAATGGAGTGCTGTGTGCTCTCCGCAAGCTCGTCCTCCTCCTCCTCCCCATCCGCAGAATCCTCAGGTGTGGCTGATGAGATTACCCCTGCCTCGGAATCCACAGTCAGGGGTGGGGTAGTGGTGGCGGCCCCCCCTAGAATTGCATGCAGCTCAGCGTAGAAGCAGCATGTCTGCGGTTCTGACCCAGAGTGACTATTTGCCTCCTTTGTTCTCTGATAGGTTTGTCTGAGCTCCTTGACTTTCATGTGGCACTGCTCTGAGTCCCTATTGTGGCCTCTCTCCATCATGCCCTTGGAGATTTTTTCAAAATTTTTGGCATTTCATCTTTTCGAACGAAGTTCTGCTAGCACTGAATCCTCTCCCCATATAGCGATCAGATCCAGTACCTCCCATACGGTCCATGCTGCTGCTCTTTTTCGATTCTCAGCCTGCATGGTTACCTGTGCTGATGAGCTCTCTGTGGTCACTTGTGCTCTCCTGTGCTGGGCAAACAGGAAATGAAATTCAAATGTTCGCGGGGCTTTTCCTGTCTACCTGGCCAGTGCATCTGAGTTCACATTGCTGTCCAGAGCAGTCACAATGGTGCACTGTAGGACAGCTCCTGGAGGCCAATACCATCGAATTGCGGCCACACTAACCCTAATTCGAAATGACAATATCGATTTTGGCGCTATTCCGCTCGTTGGGGAGGAGTACAGAAATCGATTTTAAGAGCCCTTTATTTCGAAAGAAATGGCTTCGTTGTGTGGATGGGTGCAGGGTTAATTTGATTTAACGCTGCTAAATTCGAATGAAACTCATAGTATAGACCAGGCCTAAGTCTCAGTGAAAGTTCCAATGCCACTTCTGTGAGGTAAAAAGAGGAAAGTAGAGGCCGGAATCTCGCATTGGTTTTACATTTTTTTCCAAATAATGGTAGCTGCAGAAGCACATTATCACCCTCTTACACCTTGCTAGAGCACTGATTTGCAGGGAATCATCATTTTGCTGCAGTCCCATTGATTGTCCTCATTCCACCAGGTTTCTGCGATGCCTATTATATCAATATCCTCCTTTAACACGAGGTACCCTAGTTCATCCATCTTATTATTTAGACTTCTAGCATTTGTGTACAAACACTTTAAAAACTTGTCACTGTTTATTTGTCTGCCCTTTTCTGATGTGTCAGATTCTTTTTTATGTCAATGTTTCTCATCTGATCTGGCTCATACTTTATCCTCTTCCATCCTCTCCTCCTGAGTAGAACCTAGAGAATCTCTATCAATAGGCACTCCTCTCAGAGAAGTCTCTGTCCAATCCATGTGCTCCTCTGCAACAATCGGCATTCCTCCATCTCTTAGTTTAAAAATTGCTCCGCAACCTTTTTAATAATTATTAATAGTTATAGCTCTATCAATCCACTTTGTCACAGACATTTAATAACCAATGATCTTTCACTCTGGTAACTTTTTTAATACAGGGGTTCTCAAACTGGGAGTCTGGATCCCTCAGGGGGTTGTGAGGTTATTACCTGAGGGGTCACGAGCTGTCAGCCTCTACCCCCAAACCCTGCTTTGCGTCCAGCATTTATAATGGTGTTAAATATATAAAAAAGTGTTTTTAATTTATTAGGAGAGTTGCACTCAGAGGCTTGCTATGTGAAACGGGTCACCAGTACAAAAGTTTGAGAACCACTACCTTAATACATATCAATCCCATATGACTTTTATTTTGGGAAACTTCTGTTGCCAAAAATATCTGAGCTGTGCTGCAATGACAAAAGCATAGGGAGGGAAGTTTAACAGATTTAATTCCCTGACATTTCTGAAGGTGAAAACTCCATCTTGTAAAATCCAGAATTCACTGATGGAGCAATGATAGCATTGTTTAAATATCATGTTCCAATTTCCACCTTTCATGCATTCATACACCTCACATTGATTTCAGTGTTGAGGCAAAGAACATTCAGCTTCATCTCTAGGACATTTTATCACTCTTGACTGTGAATCCTGTATGCTCATGGAAAAGGAGAATTTTGTCCAAAGAGTCTGACTCAATTTAAAATTAAAAAACCCACCAAAAATCCACTGTCCAGCTTTGCACTGCAGAAACCCATGAAAGACAGAGGAAATCCACCCCCCAAAAATAATTTGCATGTAGTAGTTGGAGGATATATTGTTTACTTAAATGGAACCTATACTGCAAATAAACTAAGTAACATTAAATTACAGTAATTCTATTATATAGAATTGATTGGGGTGGGGGGGAAAGCAAGTTGAGATCATAAGGGCAGACTTACAACCCTAGCTTAACTTAAAATATGTACCACACCAAAACCAACTGAAGACTGCGTTTGAATGATGCTATAAAGGTGTGGTTTGTGTTTATATTTTCTTTAGGATATTTTGTTTTGTTGTTTTTTTCTAGTGACACTAAAAAGAGGGAAAAAATGTAAAACTCCATCAATTACTGGCAACTACTCAAATTCTGAAACAATAGATGTTAAAATCCTTAGTCCCAGAAATACAGATTGCCACTGTGTTAAGGAATGCCTTCTGCCATTTCACGTGACCCTTCATCAGATGAGTACATAGCATGGTGATTCGTTTGTCTCCTCCAGGCAAGACAATTGTAATTTACTGTACTGTGGGCTAATTGCATCTGCCACAAGAAGGCTGAAACTGGTGCAGTACATAGCAGTGCAGCTCATAGGCAACAAATGTTAACATAAATATTGCCTCTCGCACCTTGTCTCTCTGATAAATAAGTTTGTGCTTTGTGAACTCCACTGGCTTACCCTTCACTTCAGAACAGAATTTAAAGACATGGTCCTAATCTATAAAACTCATAATGAATTTGGAATGGACTCCCTCAGAGATCCACTTTGCTGGCCACCATAGGGATGATACATCTGGAGAGACCCTAGTTTAGGCTCTGAGATGCTGGAGGCTGAGTGTTAGTGAGATCCTGATTGTGGAACTCCTTCCCAGAAGAGATGTGAATGACCCAAGATTAGTTGTCTCTCGTATTCCAATGATTCCTAATTATATATTCTTCCCAACTCACATGTTCTGTGCTATCTCACTGTCAAAATCTTTTGCTAAGCCCTAACTCTCTCACCTCAACTCCCGCAATCTCCTCCTCTCTAATCTTTTTGACACTAACTTCATCCTTCTCTAACTATCCAAATTGCTCCTGCCAAAATCATATCTCTAGTCTTAGTTATGTGACCCTGTTCTCCCCTCCCAAGCCCTTAGTTCTTACATTCCTTGAGACTGGAACTGTGCTTCTACCTGTTTGATAACACTTCCGCCTGCTTGAAAAATAATAATTCTTAATCATGTTCTCCAGTGCTTACATAGCAAAGTGATAAGTGCCTTAAGACCCAAAGACAAATACATTGGTCTCCTCCCCAAGGAGTGGAAGGACAATGTGCACTGATAGACCGACCCATGGAGGTGGGAACCAGGCACTCCTTATTTTTAATCCTGGCTCTGCCCCTGCATGTTGTGGGAGGAATGTATCTTCTCTGTGTGTGGACAGATTTTATATTTATGGATGTATAGTTATCATTTGAATGGGTTGAGTGGTCTATTAATATATTGTTTGTGATAAATCTAAATAGCTACTGACCAGACCAAGCACCAGATTATGCCAGGTGCAAGGGCAAGGTCTGTGTGTGTGGGGGGGGAGGGGGGCAGAGGAGGGGCAGAGCGGGAAATGGACTGAAGGACAAAGGGAACAACAAGGAAGAAGGGTGTGAAAGTTTTAGGCCCTAATTCTGCAAAGACACCTGCTCAACTTTAATTATGTGAATGTCCAACTGACTTCATGTTTCTCATTGTCATCTACAAAGCCCTTGCCTTCATTAGAACTATTCACATGCTTAAAGTTAATCACCTGAATGTTTGCTTAGGATGTAGGAGTAAATTTGATAGAGACTCTCTACCATGAATAAATGTGGTAGAGAGTCAGGGCAAAATGAGGGAGAGAAAAAAAAAACAGAATAGAAAGGAGAAATAAACAAGAGAACTTTCAGAAAGGGAAAATAAGAAAACAAAATCACACCAGGTGAAGTCAACGGGAGTTTTGCTGTTGACTTCAATGGAACCAGGATTTCATCCAAAATATACAAGAGGGAGGAGCGGGAACCCTAGTTGTGCATATACCAAAACTCTTCCAAGTACATTTCCTTGGCCCTCATCAAAGCTGTCCCTGATGTCACTCCTTGATCCACTTTGAAAATCTGATCAACCTAGTGGACCGGTGCAGGGCTTACAGGAGGGAACAAAAAACATGAACTTAGTACAGCAGCAAAAAGGAACGACGGAATTCAAAAAAGGAAGTCAGTACTCTTTGTGGTGCATTTGCAGCTGTATTTGTGTTATAATTATTTACTGGATAACCTTGATGTTTCAGTTCATTAATCATTAGCATAATTTCTTAACTCGGTTATTGTGGATAATGCAAAAAAAACCCTATGTTCTTTTTTAGGGATTTATTTATTTAGCAGTGGAACAAATATAATTTGTTCATACACACACTAATCTCCTGTAAATGTTGATGAAGTTAAGTAATGGGACCACAGAAAGTGACTTTTTCCTATGGCAGGGGAGAACTGTGTTTTCCCAACCAAATTTTTCCATAGTTCCCCTGAAGGAATTCTTTCAAATGGGAGTCTTAATTTAGGATCAGGATTTGGCACCAGGGCAAGCTATTTAAGGTTATTTAGGCACCTAGTGGTATTTTCGAAGGCATCCAATTTCCATAAGAGTTAGGCACTTGGGCACTTTTGAAAATGTCACTGGTGCATCTATCTGCATGTTTAGGCACCTAAACACCTTTGAAAATCTGACCCATAATGGCCCATTAACCACTTTTAAAAATTGAAGGTTTCTAAAGGAAAATGTTACAATCCCTGGCCATCTTCCTCTGTTCATTGCATACGTTTGATATCATCAGACATTTCTCCAGACATGCAGAAATTGACCTTCCAATTAAAATTCACATATGTACAAGACTCATATGAGACTACACGCACACTTCTCCCACATAGGGTGACCAGACAGCAAGTATGAAAAGTAGGGACTGGGGGTAGGGGGTAATAGGAGCTTATATAAGAAAAAGACCCCAAAATCGGGACTGTCCCTATAAAATCGGGACATCTGGTCACCCTACTCCCACAATGCTTTGTGAACTCCACTGGCTTACCCTTCACAACAGAATTTAAAGACATGGTCCTAATCTATAAAACTCATAACAAATTTGGAATGGACTCCCACAGAGACCTCTTTGCTGGCCATCACAGGGATGATGCAGCTGGAGAGACCTTAGTTTAGGCTCTGAGATGCTGGAGGCTGAGCGTTAGTGAGATCCTGATTGTGAAACTCCCTCCCAGAAGAGAAGTGAAGAGATGTGTCTTCCAGCATTTGTATAATTCTCTTCCTGGGTATAACAAACACTTCACAATATTAAGCTTAGTTACACTATAACTGTTAAAATATTAATATTTATTTTACAGAGGTCTTACAAGACCAAGGCCAACACTCATTAAATAAACAGAATGAATACAAGTTTACATAGAATCATATAATACATGAGCTGAGTTTTTAATGATGACATTCCTAAAATATGGATTAGTTTTACATGAAGGTTATGAATGTCAGTGCTGTTATGGGTCTGAGCTTCAGCATAGAAGTTGATTTTTAATTACTCACAGAAGATAAGTTTTCAAACTGAGACTAATTTGCTAACCATAAACTCTTGTTGCATTTATGAAAAAGGAACTTTCCTTTTTATATCCTTTTAGGATCTGGAGTAATTAATGTAATCATATTTTATCACTTTAGGCAGTGATGCAATTGAGGAAATAAAACCTTGTTTTAGGAGATCAGACTTAGAAAAGTATTAAATTTGAGAAACTACATGGAAAATGAAGAAATTTAAAATATTATATTCAAACCCTCTGAAATGACAAGGGACACCTCAAGAGAAATCTCTGTTGCTACGGTAACAAACACAGAATGTTGGGATAATGTTCCTTTAGTTTAATTAAAAAATATTGCTTAATGAACATATTTAACATGATGAACAAAAGTATCAAAGGTATATATTAAAGACAGGGTGAGGAATTTAGTTTATAGCCAATGTGAAATGAAAGTCTTCAAAGTAAAGACAACTAAAGCATGTGACCATGATCTGAATGCCCCAAACCTTGTTAACTGCTTGATAAGAAGAACACAGACACATAGCTGAGAAGTATACAGAAGTGATTCCAAAACTTAAATTGACTAAGAATAAATAAGGATCACAAACAGATACTTATACATATACAATGGTTTAAAGTTTTATACAGCTATTTCATCCTGCTGGTGTTTAACCAAGCTAAGACTGTTGGAGAACTGGTGGTTCAAGTGAATCTGTACAGTTATGTAATGGATTGATTAAATAGATTTATAACAGCATGCAAGGAGCTGGAGAGACTTTACATAAAGGGCAGGAAACTTTAGAGTGGGACTTCCTGCAAAGAAATGAAGTTGCTGATAGAGAAACATCAACCTCAGAAGGACACAAAACTCTTCTAAATTAGCCAAGGAAGACATGCTGAACAGATTGCCATGAACATTACTCTGAACACATGGGTCTTATAGAATCACTGAAAAAGCCACAAAACGACTTACATGGAAGTAGGAGACCCCAGAAAAGGTAATTATGTGCAAGTATCCATCAGGTGCTTAAATCATTGAAATTCCCAAAGCAGAACTGGAATATCCTAAGACATTTGCACTGGAAGATTTACTGCAAACTTTGAACTGAGGTTACAAAATCCACAATAACCTTATTTGGACTGTCTCCACATTTCATGTAAAGCAAGGATTGTATTGTTATTGGTCCACACCAGCTTTTGGAATATGGAATCAATCAATGGACTGCCTATCAAAACTGAAAAAAATAATCTCATGCTTCCTTCTCTCATCCCAAAGACACAAGGGCCAGAAACCGATGGTTGGATTTGTCATCTGGTCATTGAAGGCACCTTATATTTGTAACAAGTAGAACTTATTACAGATAAGCACCTTACTAGTCTCTCAGCAGACCACAGCAATAATGGATCAAGACTATAGCTGAAATACCACTTTGAACTAAAACTACATTGAAGTGAACTTTCTACCTATCTTGAGAGACCAGCCATTTTAAACTGTCAAACTAAGCTGGAGGATTTAACAGCAACTCCTTTTTTAGCCTGATATGTACATAGATTTTTATGCACGTATTTCCTTTTAACCAAGTGAAAACTTCTTGGAAGGCATATACTGTTTAAAGGCATGGAAAGGCTTCAATATGAAGAGAGACTGAAAGAACTGAGCCTGTCTAATGAGCAGATGAAAAAGAGGGGCCTGCAGGTGGCTGAATATGGCTGGAGAATGGGGGGTGAACTAAAAATGGTGATTTGGGGGTTTTTTATTGGTTTTTTTTATATCTTTATTACATTGATGCTGATGTTATCTCAAGCTAATTTCTGGGTTCTGTTTACTGTATGAGATTTTGTAAAAGAATTTTTCAAGGATTTTAGATGGATGCTATTTTCTGTAGTATTTTATAATTTGAAGAAATAATAATACATTAAATAATAAGAGACATTAGAATGAATGGCATAAAGAAAGTAAATTGAGACAGATGAAAGACCTTTGAAATGTGGAAAGTTTGAAAGACCATTATATTGAGATTGCCATAGGTTTAGTCATAATTTTTTATTATTTATAAATGTCACATGGTATCTTTGGAAAGTAGGGATTTTATTCTAGCTCCATGGGGAAGGGTTACTGAACATCCTCCAAGAAATAAAATCAGTGGCAGCTAATTACGGAACATCCTGAGACAGGTAAACAACTCCAGAGATGTACCATCATCTGGGGGGAATTACATCTACTGATTTAAACCAGGTTCAGGAAGCCCAGGAGACAAAGAGAGGGCTTGTGGTATAAAAGGTCAGCATAAATTGACTTGGGTCTCCCTCATTTTGATTCAAAAACCGACACGAGATGTAACCAAGAGGGCAAACCCTGCTGGAAGTCTATGAACTTGGCAGCATCTCCATGTGGAAAACGGGTGAGTAATACCTGATAAGCTTAGCATGTGGTTAGATTGTTTATTGTTTTATAATATGTTTATCCCTGTAATACTTTTGTTCTAAAATACATGTACTGTGCTCTCTGAAAGCTGGCTGTCACTGTTAACCCTGTCATTGTCCTTGAGAGAATGAACAGCACATGCTGAACTAAGGTCAGATCTGCTGGAATAGTCACATTGACTTGCAGGGGGACTGCAAGCCTAAATCCCCAGTCTAGGGAGAAGTACGTAGGTCCCTGCCCAAAGAAAGGTGATGACTGGAGGCTTGAGACTTAAATGAATGCTTCTAAGCAGACCGCAAGGGAGCAGTTAACCCCAGAACTGTGACAATGTGGTCAAGATGGAATTCAGTGGAACTGAAAAACAGCACATTTAAAGATGATAAAAGGAAGGGGGGGGGTCTTTGTCATCTCTACACAATGCAAGTTCAACCTGTAGAACTCACTACCACAAAAAAAGGAGTAGACATTTATACAGATGACAACATCACAGTTACATTAGAGAGAATGTGTTAAAAATAGGGATATAAACAGAGCTGAGCAAAAATCAGAATTTCCATCCTGTGGGAAATTCCAAAACTTCAATACATCTCTCTATTGTAGATTTGAGACCTGATCAACACCCTCCCACACACACACACACACTCCCCCAACCCACATTAAACCAGCCTTGGATGAAACTCAGGGAGTTCACTACTAAAATTGAAAAAAAGGAATGTTCTGCTGCTGATAAAGCACCTCCACCTCAGGAATGTCCCTAACGAGAGTTATAACCACCAAGATTGTAAAGACTCTGGGAAATTAGGGAGGATACAGAAAGAGACTCAACAAATGGTGAGATAAGCTCTGACTAGTGATTTATGCTGATCATCTGCACAAATAGAGAAGGTCACAATTAAGTTACAATTTGGGCATGAAAGATAAAATGGAAAGAACTTGGGCAGCAAGGAGGACCAGTGCGTAATTGGTTAATTTTTTTGTTATTTAGGAGTGTGGGATGATGTGATAGGTTTAGTAAATTTGAAGGAGAGAGCTAGTTTTACCTATATAATGTAAATGAAAAACAATGCTCTTTGGGAACCATTTCAGAACTGCAGTTCAACATCAAGCTGCTGGAATTCTGATTCCTCTTCATGACTGTGACGTGCAGAGGCATCACCGGGAACCCCCAGATGAATGAATCCTGACTGGCCATCGGGTGAAATTTGTCTGTATATTGGAAGTGGTAAGCATAACAGATTTGCTTGGTATATGTGTTGTGTCTGTGTTGCTAATAAATAAGATGTTTAGAACACAACGTGTAAGGCTCTTTTGCTGGGAAAAGATTATGCAGACCCGCAGAGCCCTGAGCCCCAAAGGAAAGGGTGGGTACTTAAATTGACCAGGTTTCTTCCTGAGCCCTGTGGGTAAGGATACGTGCCTTATACCCTGAGCTATCAGAAGGGAAAGGGTGGGGGTGCCTAACGCCTTGAGCCCTCAGTAGGGTATAGGCGGGGTGCCCTAAATTGAGCAGGTAGTATTTAATGGAATTTGTAGTTTGTCTGCCTGATGTCCCCCTCTTCCTATGGGCTGGATTTCCTGGCTGGACAATATATCTCCCATGATGCAATTCCTCAATTCCTCTCCATGATGACTCTTTCACCAAAACAGTCATTACTATGAGATATCTTTGTTACATTACTAGGGTATGGTCAGCAATGATTGATCTTGTATATTGGCCGTCTCTATCTTCCAGATGGTTCTTCTTACCCACACCGCCAATATCAGCATGCCTAAAAGCAAAGCCAATTGGATTCCAATTATCACCACCATGGGGTGAATCATTATATTAATCATTATATTAAAAGCTCCCAGAAATGTTTCCCACCAAGTTTATTCATTTCTACTGAGACACCAATTGTCTTTTTTTTTTCTTCCGTGAAATTTTTTTCCAGAACAACAATTTTTTATTTCCAAAGGCAATTTTTTTTTTGCATGCCTTCTCAGATCATTTGGATGACTAATTGCCGACTTATTTCCTGAGCTTGTGTACAGGCTAATACTAAGAACACATTTCCTTGTATTGTTTCCATAGTCCCTGCTAAAAAAGTAATAAATTCTTTTCACCTTGCTGTTGCCATACTACCAGTATTTTAGAAAATAATTGTTGCCGAATTTTTAATTTTAACAAGGATGCACTGATGGGCTTTTCCTATTCTTGTATTTCAGCTGTAACATAACTTAGTTTTTTTGCCAATACCTGTATGTTAGAAGCATCCAGTATTTCAAGTCCTAATTCAGTTCCCGCCCTTCCTTATAGTTTTCTTTTTTTTGGACATACCATAATTTTAACCATGCTGCCCACCCCTTATGGAGAGTTTGTACATATTGGGCACATTGGGGTATGACTTTGGATACATTTAACACGGTGAGGTCAAAGTCAGTTTGTTTTAGAGATCGTACTGGAGTTACAATAGCTTGTTCCATATAATTCAATTTTACCAATGGGTGTCTCCTTTTTTTTTTTTTAATATCAGAGCCAGTTTCAAGTACCTTAAAGTTTAATTGCACCCAAATGCTTAGCCATGTATATTTACCTAACTGGGTAGGGACGGTATGAAGAAGTGGTCAGACACTGATATTGTAAGTGAACTTTAGATTACTTTTTAATACATTTACTGTTCTGGATTTCTTTGATTCATTCTGGGGGTTCCATTTTTCCTATATGCCTAGAATCCACTTCCCAAGATTCATTGGTACAATTCCCTAATACTCAAAATACTCCCAGATTTGAACCAATCTTACATTCATTGAATCCCATGAATACCGTGATGTCAATGTACCCTCCTGGCTGCCAAGCAAATTCAATAACCTTCAGTATTTCACATTGGGGTTGTAATGGGGCACCTATACCTTCAATGGACCTTTATTGTACTGCCCCCCTTTTAAAATACCCATCACAGCAATGCCAGCAACAAGACAAACAATACAAAATACAGTCTTTGTCACGACAGTAGATCCATGGTATTCTGAGCTGCTCTTCAGCTGGTGCCAGCTTTTCCTAAAATTCTATAAGACAAAAAGAACATTTTCCTATCCCCTCGGGGGGGGGGGGGAGAAGAGTGGAGCAGCAAATCATTGCTTAAAATACCTCTTCCTTTTACAAATCTCATTGCTGATTGTAGGCAAAACAGAGGAATTACCACTGTACATTTGTGTGTTTTTGTTCCATAGGCCGGCCAGGTTTTAATGGCTTCTACCCTTAAGGTAAAACGTGAATTATTTCACTGTTCAGTTATTAAATTCAAGAGGTGTGTACCTCAGTTTCCCTTCTATAGAACATACTGTATCAGGTTTGTAATGGTTTCTTCTGCTGTACCAAGCTTTACATTTGTTCACAGTTAATAACTTAGAGGCAGCATCACCATAAAGCTTCTTACCATGAAATGTGTTTTCAATTACTATTTCTAGCATGCTTAAAGATTTTTGCCTCAAAATCATACAGATTACACATTGTTAAAGGGTTACTTACTAATATTAAATTTATCCCAAAGTTTAATATTAACTCTATTACAAGTGGGTGTTTATAGTATCTTATTATACCACGTCATTTATTTAGACAATTTGTCTCTGAGGACAGTGTGCTCAATACCCTCTTGGAATCTTTGCATAGGCTTTTAATTTAATTATATACTTGGGGTTTTGGTGACTAAAAGTGGTAGGGCTCTTATGCATATGAGCAGACCCCTTTAGTATCTGTTTTTAGATTTCACCACTATGCATACACAAAACAAAACAAAAAAACAAAAAACTCTTTTCCCTACTTAGGGTACGTCTATACTTACCCGCTGGTTCGGCGGCAAGCAATCGATCTTCTGGGATCGATTTATTGCGTCTTGTCTAGACGCGATAAATTGATCTCGGAAGTGCTCACCGTCGACGCCGGTAATCCTGCTCCGCAAGAGGAGTAGGCGGAGTCAACGGGGGAGCCTGCTTGCCGCATGTGGACCTGCGGTAAGTACCGTTAAGTTCGAACTAAGATACTTCGACTTCAGCTACGTTATTCACGTAGCTGAAGTTGCGTATCTTAGTTTGAACTGGGGGCTTAGTGTGGACCAGCCCTTAGGGTTAACCTGTCCCTCTTATTCTCAAGCTTAACTGCTTTTCCCACAACCCTTTTTCTGGAGGGTGGAAATCTGAACCTTTTTGGTTTTAAGTAGTTTGTCTGATCAGGTATGTCCATTATCTGCTGCTCCATTATGATACCATATATAGGCAGATCTTTTCCTTCCCTGTCAGCTAGGTAATTTGCATCAACACAGATGCTTGCTTTTGGATCCAAAGCAATCACCATCTCAAAGATTGTACTCTTGTCTTAAAAGAATAAATTTCCACCAGCAAGTCGGAACCAGAGTTCTGATTACTTTCCACTTCCACTTTCTACTTCCAGCAATCGGAAAAAGAAAACATAACCTATTGTGGCTCCTTTTGGAGCCCTAATAGGATTTTAATTAAGTAACATGTTTTATTTACATTTCTCTTACCTCTTCTACAACATATGTTGCATAATTCATGGCAAAAAATACACATTCCTCTGGTCCTTATTAAAAAAAACTAAACTTTATAAAAACATATACCCAAAGAGTTAAATGCTAAATACCAAAACCAAGCCACACTAGTTGCCTGTGTCTGGCAAAAGGGTCTGTCAATGTAGCAATTTGAATAAAAATTTCAAATGGATTTTCAAATGGCATTCTTTTTAAAAAAACATTCATTTTAAACCTACAGAACAGGTTTTTACAAACCAGGAGTATTGGTTTAGGTCATTAAAACCTTACATGTTTACACAATATCTTTACACACACACAAATTCTGTTTTGCTTAACATCCCTTGCACAGCTGTAATTATTTTTCACACAGCTGTACACAGATTACATTCCCTTTTATATACTTGAACGCAGTTAAGTTCCAATGGGAACACCTTATGGGTTTTTAGTGATTTTTGACCAAATTGTCCATAGTCAAATGATTTAAATCAGATTGCTTCTCTGCCTGCTGCCTACAGCAGTCCTTTACAATTTATTATTTACAGACCATTCCTTTGGGCAGAAAGGGCCCATTTTCCTTCAGAATAGCTGTAAAAACTCCTGGGAACAAATATATCTACACGACCCCCTTGTATAATTTGTTTAAAGATCAGGGTTTTACCCAATATGACTGTACCAAGTTGCACACATATTTACATTTACATGACTGGGTTTTATTATTAAACCCAGAACTCTCTTCTTATAACACCACAACTGCCACTCTTTAACATTTTCACAACTCCCAACTGTCTACTTTCCTCCAGACTGTATCGTATTAATTTCTGCAAAAGCTACTGGTATCTCTTTACTCTCTCTTTAAATCACTTACTTCTGCATCCAGTTTATTATATCTTAGCTTTATTATATTATTCTCTGCTGCTGTAGCTTTTAAAGTTTTACTGGCAACATAGTTTTGTAATCTTAAACCCTCCATGCTTTCACTCAAAGTTCTGTGTATCATTTATGCTGATTCTTATGTGTTTTGCATTTATTTCTTAAGGTGGTGCATTTTTCCTGTAATTACTTAGCCACCAAGTACCGTCCCTGCAACACAGATGCCTTAGTTTACTCTTGCAAACCCCAAATTTGTTCCACCTAGTGTCTGTTGCTTTTGTTTGCATGCCAAATGGATGGCAGGATTCCTCTTCTTTGCTGAAATTAATTGTTCCGGGGCAACTCCATGGATTAGTACATTAACTCTAGATATTAACCCACTCACTCTCCATTTTTCACCTTGAAGAAATTTTTTTTTCTAATCCACTCCTCTGGGATCAAGTCGCAACTCCAGTGTGTCTTAAGGTGGTCTGTACATTCTGCTACCATGCATGCTTCCTGCCATTCCCTTCTCAAGGGGGCATATGGCCCTTTGGGAAAGGCGGGGGACGAGGAGGTGTGGTATGACCATCCAGGTTCTGTCCCCTCAGGTTTGGTCCAAATATCTCACCTGAAATATCCCAGGGGTCTGAAGTACACCGAGTATCTGCACCTACTCCTCCCCTTACTACTGCCGCAATGTCCCTCTAGGCTTCCAGTTTATATTTCAGTTCTCAATCTGTTGCATGCAGACGAAATGATCGCAGCTTGCCTGGGCCTGATCCTGTTTTTCCTGCAGGATTGTTCTGACAACTGCCTGAGCGGTCCCTCAATTTCAAGCACAATATCTCTATTTCCTCACTTACAGAGCTTTATACTGATTTAAGGTATCCATTACCATACCCAATTCCAATTCTCAGTCTTCTAACTAAAACAACGAGGAGTCCTTGTGGCACCTTAGAGACCAACACATTTATTTGGGCATAAGCTTTCGTGGGCTAGAACCCACTTCATCAGATATGTGGAGTGGAAAATACAGGAGCAGGTATAAATACGTGAAAAGATGGGAGTTGCCTTACCAAGTGTGAGGTCAGTCTAACAAGACAATTCAATTAACAGCAGGATACCAAGGGAGGAAAAATAACTTAAGTAATGGTAATGAGAGTGGCCCATTTCAGACAGTTAACTTTATGTCTAGTTTGTGATACATTCAGGCTTTGACAGATAAGCATTTAGAATTTTGAAATTCATACTTCACAGGCCATGTGTCCTGAAAGCACAAGCATGTGGGTTACTGATCAGATGTACATTGCCATATACACTGAAATACCTCAGGACAGAAAAAGAAAAACAGTCTCAAAACTCCCAAATCGCTAGAAGAAATTAGGAAAGAAAAGGATATTCCAGCAAAATTATACACTGAAATCTGCAGTGCATTCACCAGTTTTTGCAGAGGTTTCCAAACTGTAGTCCTGGGTCACCAGTGGTTTGCAGAAACCTGGGAAACCCCCTTGTGTGCAGATCCTGTTAAAACACATCAAAACTTGCTCCTGGAAGCTGTGCCCAGGGTCTGCTGCTGACACTGCTCCAATAAAAGAGTTGCCTCCTCTCCCCTCATCCTCTGCAGAGCTGCCAGGGAACCCTGAGGAACAGCAGAGGGGTCTGCCACTGCTGCTGAAGCTGTCATTGCTGCAGGATTAGACAAGAACAAGGGATCAGCTGCCATTATGAGAACTACTGCTTCCACTGCTATTGCCACTATGGGACCAGTTACCACTGGAGGAGGTAAAAGAAGGGATGTTGTTGGAACCCTGAATGGGCCAGGAGAGTAAGAGATGGAGAAGCTGCAGGGGCAAATAGTGAGGAAAACATCATTGAGGGTAAGTAGTAGATTTAAGAATGGGGGTGTTCTTGAGTGGGGAAGGGGCGGTCAGAAAAGGAGCACCCGAGAAACCCCTATTGTGAGATAGTGGTGAGGGGGGTACGAGGAAGCTTTAGTGGAACCCTGGAAGGGGTGCCAGCTGGAGAAGGCCAGGATTCCTTAAGGACTTCAGGAAGTGAGTTTGGTGGGTGGGGGAATTGATTATGAGCATGCATGAAGGGAAGAATTTGTGTTTCAATGGGGAAAACTGATTTTGATTGTGGAGGGGAAATTATTCCTGTGACGAGAGATGGAGTGATCCTTTTTAATTTGTCTAGGGCTGAAGAAAATTGATTTGTGAAAAGTTGTTGAACAAGATGAATTTATTGTTGAAGTGGTAAGAAAATGTATGTGATTTTGGGGGGATGACATTAAGTTAGATACTAAAAGGCTCTTTAATTTAACAAACAAAAGCACAATAGCAGCCCATGTCTGGAGTGGGAGTTAGACAAATTCAAACTAGAAATAAAGGTGCACATATGTAACAGTGAGTGTAACACTGGAACAACTTACCAAGGAATGTGGTGGAACCTTCATTCCTCAAAGTCTTTAAATCAAGACTGGATAGCTTTCTAAAAGATGCCATTGTTCAACCAGGAGTTGTTATGGGCTTGATGAAAGAATTACTGGATGAGGTTCTTTGATCTGTGTAATGCAGGAAGTCAGACTAGCTGATCATACTGGTGTCTTGTAACCTCTCTGAGTGTATGAATCTACGATGATTTACGGTAGGGTAAAGTGAACAGATTTTGAATGTGGAATAAAAATTGACCAATTCATTTTTATTGCAGAGGAAATTAATCTTTTGGGCCTGGGTGCAGAGTGAAGAGGATTTATTTTGATTTGTCTGGGCAAGAGAAAAATTATGAGGATGGTGGGGAATTGTTTTTTGAATGTGGTGGTGAGACAGAATTTTGACTATGATGGTTCTAGTCCCAGAGTAGTGGTGCTGATGATGGCAGCTGGCGTGAGGTGGGAACAGTCCTCCAGTGGCAGGTCCCACTCAGGTGGGGGAGCGGGGAGAGAAGGTGGTCTATCAGATAGCCTTGCCCATAAGAGGTGCACACTATGAACAAGTTTGGGGATTCCTGAGTTATTCGTCTGTATATACCACATATGAAATTTGGGGGGAACAAAATATTTGGGGTTTCCAAACTTAGCCTGTCTCGCTGTGTCTGAAATGGGTACAAACCTCACTGCACTTGCAGATCCTTTGAGTGTTTTTTTTCATTCCACTGAGTGCTGACAAGTACATAACAGAACCAGATGACAGCTTGCTTCTTAATTTGTAATTTATCTTAACCTGCACATTTGCAAATTTCACCAGGAGCTGAATCCACCAGATTGCGTGTCTTCAGATAGCAATAAAAAAGAACAGAAAAAAATAAGTTAAATGCAGCTTTCCACAATTGTTGTATTGCTATTATGTTTATTAAGGAAGAAGCTGAAATTTTCTTATTACCCCTTTCTCAGTTCTATATAAAAAGAGATGCCATTCTGTTTTCTGTATACCTCACATTAAAATATAGAGGTGTGTCCTGGCTTATGGTGAAGAGAAAGAACTGATTTGGAAGCAGCTACCATCTTGTGTTTCATTTTGGGTGCAGAGTATTACACTGGGATTCCCCCTCACCCCGCATCTTATAGAAATGTAGTTGTTTGTTACTTTAGTTATTTAGATCTTTGTCTGAGAAAATGTAACAGGGGAGCTGCAATTAGTATACTGGAATTTTTGGTAGCTGTCATCTGGCATGTTTTACTAAGTGAGCAAGCACATAGGATTTGAAGCCATTACTTGAATCAATTGTAATTTCTCATCCTCTATATATTTACTCTGCTACTAATAATTTGAAATAAACAATATGGTTTTCCTCTGAAAGTGAGGATAGGAAAACAGATGTTACTAGTTCAATGGGAGTCAGTCAAGAGAGATTTACAGATTATAGGGTGGTATAAGACCAGGGATGCTTTGGACTTTAAAAATACTCTGAAACTATGTTAGTATTTAGGTTTTACAAAAGATTGTGTCCAATGAAGAAATTTCCCCTTAAAATGCAATGAGAAAAGTGAGCGTGAAAAGGCATCTCCTATTTACCCAATCTGATTCTTGAGCCCAGTTCTGTTCCCAGTGAAGCCAATACATATTATTTATTTATATTAGAGTAGCATCTTGAGGCCCCAAATGAGATCATAGTACCACTGTGGTGGGCACTGTATGAACACATATTAAGAGACAGTCCCTGTCCCCAATAGATTACAATCTAACTAAAAGAGACAGATGGTGGATGGGAGAAGAACCAGACAGAGGTGAACAGACTTGCCCAAGGTCACACAGCAAGTCTGTAGAAGATCTGGGAGCAGAATCCAGATGTCCTCATTACCACTCCATTGCTCCAGACTACACTGCCTTTCTTCTAGTGACTTCAACAAGAGTAGGGTCCACCTCAGTGAATATTCTGTGTTGTATCTGATTATTTTAGCAACAAAGTATGTTTTTACTACTATTTACTCGTCTTAGCACCTCAGCCAGCATCACTATGGCCTTGGCTACACTTGCGAGTTACAGCGCAATAAAGCCACCCACAGCGCTGTACCTCATTCCCCATCCATACTGGCAAGGCACGTACAGCGCTGTGTCTCTGCGGCTACAGCGCTGCTGGTACTCCACCTCCCTGAGAGGAATAAAGATTATTGCGCCGCCGCTGCTGTGGTGCGGCACCAGTGTGGCCGCCCAATGTGCTCTGATTGGCCTCCAGAAGTATTCGGCAGTATCCCACAATGTGTGGAGTGCTATCAGTGAATCTTTCCAGGTGACCATGTCTCCACGTGCCAAGCGAGCCCCAGTATGGAGCAATGGCGAGTTGCTGGACCTCATCAGTGTTTGGGGGAAGGAAGCTGTACAGTCCCAGCTGCGCTCCAGCCGTAGGAATTATGATACCTTCAGTCAGATATCTAGGGACATGATGGAAAGGGGCCATGACCAGGATGCACTGCAGTGCAGGATTAAAGTGAAGGAGCTGTGGAGTGCCTACTGCAAAGCCCACGAGGCAAACAGCCGCTCGGGTGCCCCCCCCCGCGACCTGCCAATTCTACAAAGAGCTGGAGGCAATACTTGGGGGTGACCCCACCTCCACTCCACGCACCACCATGGAAACTTCAGAGCGGGAGGAGGAGGAGGAGGAGGAGGGGGAAAGCGGGAGTGAGGGTGATGGGGTGTGGGGAGACACCCCGGAATCCCTGTAGGCATGCAGCCAGGAGCTCTTCTCGAGCCAGGAGGAAGGTAGCCAGTAGCAGCAGCTGATACTTGGTGGAGGACAAACAGAAGAGCAGGTTTCCGGTAAGTAGCTTTTTTTCCGGGAAGGAATTTTTTCGGTGTGGGGTCTTTGGGAGAGGAGGGTTAGGGCTGCATGCATGCCTAGATGTGGAATAGCGCATTGATCTGGTCTATCACATTAAGGTAATCGGCCTCGGTAATCTCTTCAAAAGTCTCATCCAGAACGTGGGCAATGCGCTTGCGCAGGTTTATTGGGAGAGCCACCATGATCCTTGTCCCAGTCAGGCTAACATGTCCATGCCACTGTGCCGCGAGGGGTGGGGGGACCATTGCTGCACACAGGCAAGCTGCATATGGGCCATGGCGGAAGCCGCATTGCAGTAGAAGGCCGTCCCTTGCTTCCCAGGTCACCCTCAGCAGCGAGATATCTTCCAGGATGAACTCCTGTGGAAATGTTGGGACAGTGTTCAGTGTAGGTGCTCCCTGCAGCTGTTGGCTCTCCCCAAGGCACAGAAACCCAGAGGACAGTTCAGCCGTGAAACAATCAGTCCCCCTTACTCACCATTTTGGGGCTCCTGTGGGTTATGTGCACTCTCTTTGGGACGGGAAAATTATGCTATTGTGTAGACTGTGTGTGCCCTCCTTATGTGCGGAGGAATCATTACTCTGTCTGGTATTAACAATACTGCCTCTGTTAAGTGTTGCATTTTGCCTTTACAGATGCAACCTTGAGATCTCAGCCATCCTTGCTAGCACCAGCTGAGAGACTGCAAAGACTCAGGAAGAGGCCGCGAAAAAGCAAAGAAGACATGCTGCAAGAAGTGATGCAGCAATCTTTTAGAGACTCAAAAAGTGCAGGAGTGGAGGGAAAGCAAAAGCAGGAACCGCCAGGAAAACGCAGCACACCAACGGCAAAGCATGGAGCACCGGCAGCAAATCACGGATCGGCTGATAAGCATCATGGAGCGCCAAGCAGACTCCATCCAGGCACTCGTAGCCATGCAGGCAGAGCACTACCACGCCCGCCCGCCTCACCTGCAGCTCTTGTCCCAAAACTCTTTCCCTTGTGCCCACATGCCTCCAACCCACTTTCCCCAACATCCGGGTTCTTACCGCCAGCAGCTGCCTCCAACACCTGTATCTTCACCACCCTGAAAACTACGACCCTTAGCCTCTGCACTCAACCCCCATCACCATGCAGTATAGCCATCCTGATGTGCAGCACTCATTGCACAGCACTCCAGACAGGACATACGCAAATCTGTGATTGTACCGTTCCCCACTCCACCCCCTTGCCCTTTCTGATTCCCAAACAGTTGTGTTTCTTTTCAATAAATGGATTTTTTGGCTTTGAAAACATTCTTTATTATTGCATAAAGTAAAAGATATCTTAGCCCAGGAAAGAAACAGGCACTGCAAGTCATCTTAGCAAACACAGATTCCTACTAACATTGGAACCACTGCACTTCATTCCCGTGCAGGGCACCAGACATTACTGCTGGTTTTCAGCCTCAAATTGCTCCCTCAAGGCATCCCTAATCCTTGCAGCCCCGTGCTGGGCCCCTCTAATAGCCCTGGTGTGCAAATTCAGCCTCCAGGTGTTGAACCTCGGAGGTCCAGGCCTGAGTGAAGCTTTCACCCTTCCCTTCACAAATATTATGGAGGGAACAGCACAAGGATATAACCGCAGGGATGCTGTGTTTGGCCAAGTCCAGCTTCCCATACAGAGATCGCCAGTGGCCCTTTAAATGGCCAAAAGCACACTTCACAGTCATTCGGCACCGGCTCAGCCTGTAGTTGAACCTTGCTGCTGTCAAAGCTCCCTGTGTAGGGTTTCATGAGCCATGGCATTAACGGGTAAGCGGGATCTCCAAGGATCACAATGGGCATTTCCCTTACTGTGATCTTCCGCTCTGGGAAAAAAGTCCCAGCCTGCAGCTTCCTGAACAGGGCAGTGTTCCAAAAGATGTGTGCATCATGCACCATTCCAGGCCAGCCTGCATTAGTGTCAATGAAATGTCCACGATGATCCACAAGCGCCTGGAGAACCATAGATAAATACCCCTTCCGATTAACGTACTCGGATGCTAGGTGGGGTGGTACCAGAATAGGAATATGTGTCCCATCTATCGCCTCTCCACAGTTAGGGAAACCCATTTGTGCAAAGCCATCCACAATGTCCTGCACGTTACCCAGAGTTATGGTTCTTCTGAGCAGGATGCGATTAATGGCCCTGCAAATTTGCATCAACATGATTCCAACGGTCAACTTTTCCACTCCAAACTGGTTCGCAACCGATCGGTAGCTGTCTGGAGTTGCCAGCTTCCAGGTTGCAATAGCCACCCGCTTCTCCACCAGCAAGGCGGGTCTCAATCTCGTGTCCTTGCGCCACAGGGTGGGGGCGAGCTCCTCACACAGTCCCATGAAAGTGGCTTTTCTCATCTGAAAGTTCTGCAGCCACTGCTCGTCATCCTAGACTTGCATAACTATGTGATCCCACCATTCAGTGATTATTTCCCGAGCCCAAAAGCGGCGTTCCACGGTGCTGAGCATGTCCGTGAATGCCACAAGCAATTTCATGTTGTATGCGTTACGTGACTCGATATTATTGTCAGACTCCTCACTGTCACTTTGGATCTTAAGGAATAGCTCAACTGCCAAATGTGACGTGCTGGCGAGACTCGTCAGCATACTCCTCAGCAGTTCGGGCTCCATTTCCCGCAGACTGAAACGGAACACAGATTGCGCTGCACAGAAACCATTGAAAGATGGCGCCAAATGTGGATGGAAACCCAGGGATTGCTGGGATGCGAAGCGATGCATCATGGGGCATTGAGACAGGACCCAGAATGCCCCGCACCCACGCCCCCTTCCCACAACCCACGGCACCAGAATGGGGAGAGGTGCTCTGTGGGATAGCTGCCCATAATGCACCGCTCCCAAAGCCGCTGCAAGTGCCGCAAATGTGGCCACGACAGTGCGCTGTCAGCTGTCAGTGTGGACCGACTGCAGCGCTTTCCCTACTCAGCTGTACGAAGGCGGGTTTAACTCACAGTGCTGTACATCTGCAAGTGTAGCCATGGCCTAAGAGATAATGAGCTGGATTCTTTTCAGGCTCAATCCTCATCAAGAGAATTGTTAAAGGCCTACCTGAAATGTTTTTATTATGCCAGTGATGCAAAAGTCAAATAAAATCCATCTTTACGATTAGGTCCCAGGTGGAGTTCTCAGTGCTGGCAAGTAGGAACAAAACCTTTTTTACTTCTAAATTGAGCAAGTATGATTTTGAAGCCACTGACAGAGAGTAAATATCAAATCTCATGATACCATTTTTACAGAGACACTTTTCAGAATATAACTGTATTTTAATGTAAAACATGTTTTTTCAAGAAAAGTTTAATTTTAAAATACGAACGTCTAACTAAATGAAAACTTGTGCTACATAAACAATAAAGATACTTATCTATAGGTAATGCTTCCCCTGCTTCCAAGACTATTAAAAACATCCAGTGGCCCAGAATTCAGACAATATCACTATTCAGATTTTCCATTGTATGAGTGATACAAGGGTGTGGACGAAAAGCAGGTGGTTTACACCTAACTTGGGAAACACAGTTGTTGCTGGTGGGCAGGGTGGAACACTATGACAAACTTCAAAGAATTTCAATCTCAACTTTTGTTGTTGTTTGTTGTTGAAGGCATCTGACGACATTATCAAAGTGCTGTAAAATCCTGGAATTCTATTCAACCTCTGATTATTCCTCAGCACTCAGGTTCAACAAAGCATTCGAGGAGGTGCAAAATAGAGTTAAGCATGTGCTTAAAGTTAAGCATGAGCTTAAGTTCTTTGCAGAACAACAGCCTCTTTAGATGATGGAAAGTTGAGTTTTGGGCTACAGCTGCAATTATAGGTCTTAATATTTAAAATTATTGGATAAACTTTCAAAGGCTTGTGATCCAGCCTCTCTTTTTCTATCTGCATTTTGTGACTGCAAACAGTAAATTGTGTACATCTGGTCACTTGCACCTGTAGTTACTATTTTTAGAAGGGAATACCCAGATTTGCATTCACAATTGAACTGCAGGGGCAAAAAGAGTTTAAAAATGTTAGGGGTGAAATTTTCACTTAAAATAGGGAAAGTGACTGTGACCCTAGACACCCGTGCATTCACACCCTACACACTACTGCAGTAATATTTGTACAAAATATGCTTTGTGAGGTATATGAAAGCTAATAACATGCTGCTTATTAATATCTTTGTTAAATGCATGTGTTAATGTTATATGTGAAGTCATCAATTTCCTCAGTATGATGTTACTAGAACATGTTTAAGACTAGACAGCCTTGCTTCGGTAAAGATGATAAACAGGTCTGTCCTAGACAAAGGAATGTGGGTTTACCTCAATTTACATATTAACGATAAATAAAGCTATTGAGCTAAACCAGCCAGAATTATCGTATTCCTGAACTCCAAAGAAAGAGAATTAGCAAGGTTTCTGCATCCCAGAGAGACATAGGAGACTGAATCCCCAGGAGGCCTTTCTGACTTGTAAGACAAAGACATCCCTTTGGGCACATAAAGAACAGAGATAGACTCCATCTTTGTCAATCACCTTAAGAGACAAAGAAACCAAGCGATTTGACCTCTGTGATGGGTCCTGGCCAGGCCGGCTAGCAAAAGCAGAAAAGAGACTGGGTGAGAAAAAACATCTTGAACAAAGACTGTATCTTGCTAGGTTAAATTTTAGACTTTTAGATGCATGCTTTCACTTTTATTTGCTTGAAACCATCTCTACCTTTATTTCTTTTAATTGGTGTCACTTAATCCATGCTCTTTTGTTAATAAACGTGCTTTGCTTTCATTATAAATCAACAATGCTGCATAAGTAAAATGTGTGCTGTTAGATAGCTAACAGGTTGGGGTGTTTTACTGTCTCTGTAAAGGAAGAGAACCTAACACTTTCTCTGTGAGGGTCCAGTGAGAAGGACTGATCTCTGCAGTAGGATGATTTTGAGGAGAATTCACAGCTGGAAGGATATTAAGGTCAGCCTGCAAGGAGTAATCAGGATGGGCAAAGGCAGGTTGAAGCTTGTGTGCTGCTGGCAGTCTGTTGGAGTCAGTGCTCTGGACCAATCTGCACAGCCACAAGACACACAGGGTTACAAGGAAAATGGTGACCAAACCCCTTACTGACCTGTGTGGACCCCAAAAAGTCACCGTGCCCTTTTGAAAATTTGGCCACATATGTCATGTATGTTTGCTAAGCACAAATCCTGATATAATAATATAATCAAGGAGATGTTTCTCTCAATGTGCTGAAGAAGGATGTGCTAATTATTTTTAAGCAAATGTAGCTGAATATAGAGATAAGACCCAAAACAGCAGAAAGAAACGAGCTTTTGAATTTTTTTCTTCATATTAAATGAACAGTAACAATCCTTTTTATAAGTGTAAAATATTTTTTTCAAAGAGTGTTATTTAAATAATTAGCAATGTTTTATTATTGAAACTACCCATGAAGCTGATGAAGAACCACTTTGGAGGAGAGGGCATTTAATCAATATTTCCTACCATTATAATTATAGTAATCGACCACTATAGGAGTTATGCTTCTCAGATCAAAGGCAAAAGCCCATAACGTGTTCCAGGTTCAATTATCTGAAGGTATTGCCTGAAAGAAAAGGAGATTATTGTTATTAGAAAAGATTTTAAAATGTCAATTTTTTAAAAACATATTTGCTAATACATATTGAAGGGAACAAATCTTTCAACAAAATCTGACTGATGATGCCAGCTTGTGAGTCAGTTTTTAACACTGCTGGAAACAGATTAGAATTTAAATGTCCCTTACAGTACAACCTCTATCATAAATTTCAATTTAATAAAATAAGCAGCTGAGTTCTTTAAAAACACAGCCTGCATTTTATTTAGCTTTAATGTGCATGCTTTGCCTTTTACTCAGCCTTTGTCAATCAACAGATGAGCAACTCAATGAATCTTATATGTCAGGACAATTATATAGAAATGGTCTTTTCTACATAGATAGAGCTGTAGAGATGGTTACTACCACACACATATAATTTAGTGTTCTGTGGATGAATCTGAAAAATGTTGGTAAGATATTTAATTTTTTTTTTAATGTACTGGCAAGATCCTTAACTGTAAGTCAATTACCAACACTGACTTCAATGGAGCTACACCAATTTACATCAGCTGAGATTCTGGCTCATTCATTGTAACTAGCACAAAACCATGACTTTCTGCATCCTCTGTTTTTGGCCAGAGAAAGTACCTTAAGACAACTGGTTTTCATGGAATTTCCAGCCTGGCCAAAACTAGACATTGTTGGAGATCTTATGAGATCTTGGGAACTTATAAAATTTTCAGATTTGGTACCTAAAGATTAGTAAACCATCTAATCCAATCCACTGCCAGTGAAGGGTTGTTCCTTCCATAATATCTTCTAGTTCTTTATCTACTTCACCTTTAAATGACCAAACAATGAGATTTGTGTTGTGCTGAAGAATACAACCATAATATCTTTAGGGGGTAAAAAAAACCATAATCATGTTCTGTACTGTTACTCATGAAAAGAAGTATGGAACAGAGCTGAAATGGCTGGTGCAAACTGGTTGTATCTGGAGGGGAAAAAATTAATTAGGGATTTTTTCAAGGCATCTGGTTAGGTTCCACAATTGTTTTAGCAACAGACCACAGTGTTGTTAAGATGGGAAGGAGTGTCCATGCATTGGCCCACTGGATGTTTGTTTTGACTGCTAATGTTAATGAAATATCCTTGCTCAGACTCCATATGGGTGGGCTGTGTCAATGGCACAGTACCTGTGCTCCCCATGAACTCTAGAAGGCACTGTGCAGTGCAATGATCCCAGCTCTCCGCCCCAGCCTCAACATGAGGATGTGCCCACAAAGCACAACAGAGTCCTACATTAGCCATAGCACTTGACTGACAGTAGACAAATGATAGGGGTGAAGAAGCTTGATAATCTAACCTTCCTAAATCATATTGTCCCATCCTTAAATGATTCAGTTCATCTTAGAGTTGGAGCATAATAAACGTTCACCCCATACAGGATCAAAGTGAGATTATGAAATAATGTACAATCTGAAAACTAATCAAAGGACAAGGCTAAACAACAACAAAGACTGTTGCATGTTAAGTAGCATTCACAGATAAGTGCTGTTGTTCTTTAATAGTAACTGCTAATTTTGAACCCCACATTAAAGAAAAGTAAAGAACATTGTCCATGGAGTGAGCACTAACAAAGGCCACTGCAGATTCTGGTTAGAAATCTCCCGACAAAGAGAGTTCAGGTAGTTGAGCTTTGTGACAAACCGAGAGGGCAGAAGAATGATACAGATAGCTATGCCATAGCTTGCATGTTCAATGAATTTATTCTCCCTTTGGGACAACAGCCTATTTCCTACATCAAAGATATTGGGAGCTGAGGAAAAACATAATATCTATTTTTGCCACCATGAAGCACATAGTGTAAAATGCATATTATATACGAAGCCTGGTGTGGAGAATGAGGGAGTTATGTGTATTATTTTTTAGAAATATCAGATGCATGACAATTGACCTGTGTGATGACATCAGATTTGCACAGAGTTAAATCAAAGGAAGCTGTTAGTAGGGAATCAAACAGAAACCAAAACAATGACAAACATAAGGGAACAATGGGGAGAACGATCACATGGAGAATGCTCCGGCCAGGCTGGCAAAGTTTACTTTTCCCAGGTCTCAGCCTAGAACCAAAGGCAATATTACAGCATTAAGGGATGCTGGGCATAGGAAAGGAATGAGGGTTGAGTGGGTTAGCAACAGATGGGGATGAGTCCTGGCAGAGAGACATAGAAAGCACACTGCAGCAGGGTATTCTTCTTCTCCCAGCCTAGAGATGGAGATAACTGGGCTGAATGGAATTTACCAGAGCTCGCAAGGCAAGGTTAGGGTTTAGGTAAGGGGAAATATGCAGATAGGTCTTAATTGTTTTAACCCTTGTCTCTGATTGCTATGTACTTTTGGGTGATGGAATGAATAATGCTTTTTATCTCACTTTAATCATCTCATTGGCCACAGTTCCCTGGAGGAAAAGGGGGTTGCAGGTGCCAAACCCAGCTGGGCCTGTCATGTTAACATGGTTGCAGCCCAAATATCCAATCCTAGAGCAGCTGGGCTGCATTATTCCATCCTTGAGAGAGGCACAGGAAATGGTCCTATCACCTGACAGGTGCACTTGCGAAGGATAAAAGGAGTCCAAAGCACAGTTCACCCTGTAACCGTGACACTTAGCTATCAGAATTATGCTGCACACATTAATGAAAAAATAACATTTTGCAAACATATTAACTTAGCAATATTTTCCTTGCTGTTTTTTTAGGATAGAAATAGAACTGATTTTTATTTAGACAACTAAGGTTAAGTCCTATCCATTCTACTGCACAAATCTGACATCTCAACAGGAATGAACTTTCAGGATCTACACTAAAGCTGAAGGTGAGGACTGAACAGACTAAAGAGAGGAGTGGGTGGAAAGAGGAAGGGAAAAATGCATCTTTCCCTTTCCAGCTCCATGAAGCTGTCCTGGGAAGTGTGATGTGTCCTGAGGCTGTATTAATCATTTCTAGGGAGAGGGGGATATCTGGTAGTGCAGCTCCAATAAGGCCAGGCTTCCAGGGAGGCAGGCTGGTCCTCAGTGGTGTAGTGATAAAAAAAAGAAGTGAGTAAACTAGCCTAATCTAAACTCCATAGTCCCCAAAATGAGACGTGGATAAGCACCATTCACTTGCGTTTTCCCTTTACTATATTATTGGTGGGACTCATAAGAGACCACAACCAGTACAATGCTCAGAACCTATATGAGGCTCTAGAGGGATTCTCCAGATTTGGGAGCAGACCTCAGAGCCTTTTGAAGAGAGGGGGCAATCTCTGCAAGGGAATTCTTATGGAGATTTCCTACTCGAGAGCATCCTCTCAAGGATTTTATTATAGAAAGGGTTGATCTGGGCCATTATTTTTAATGTGAAGGTAATGTATGTTGTAAATTGCAGATAAGTATGATAAATTCCCACTAGTGTATTCAAATACACAGTTATGGGCATAACACCATCCTGATATATAGACACACAACATCAGAGTAATCTTATGATTAAACAGCTCATCTTCTAGTAAGGAAACAATATTATAAAATTAATAGAACTACATATATTGGCATGGAGCTGGGTGGCTAGTCTAATTCACAGCAAAAGGCAATATTTAGGAGGATATTGTGAGGGGAAGAGGGAACACAAGCTAGATGACTCAAGAGAATACAGTGGAACAGCAATTTGGAAATGTTGTTAATTAGCCAATGTAACTGAAATGTGAGCCATGTAAGAAGCTAATTAAGTAGATATGCATAATTTTCAGCAATACTACCCTTCATTATGTATAAAGCTATAGTAGGCTGGCAAAATGCAGACAATAAGCTTCTGGCGGACTGGATGCAGAATAGAAGGCTTTGACTTCAACTTCACTTTAAAGCAGATGCATCTGCTGTAATGCTTTCTCTAAGCCAGGCTCTCACACCAATGCCACCTTTAGAAGCACCTGCTTTTCCCCAGGACAGGCTTTGGGAATTAAGTGCAAATTTACAATATAGAATGTGATCTGTTTACTACCTCAATATTAAGTCCAGATTAGAACATTTGTCTAACGAGAGTGAATGACACACTGATACAGCATCACAATGAGAACTTCTTGAAGATCAAAGACAGACTGGAAATATTGTAACTGTTCCACTGCGGGTTTTTCTCTACTGCATCATCAGTGCTGCATGTAGTGCTAGTTTTCCACTGAAATACAGTAGTAACCACTAAAATCTTTAAAAATGCCTTAGTATTCCCTACATACTAGGTGTGGAGAATTTTGCAATAATGCTATCTGCTTGAAAAGTTAAAATTGTTATAATTTTAAGGTGCCCGCAGTATCTGAAACATCTGGCAGCCCTGGTAGGTATATTTTGAACAATCACCAGGCATATTCAGTGGCAATAAAGTTGTTAAAGGGACAAAAAAAATTTAACTATAACCATAAAATGAAATTCTCTTATGATGAAGATCAGTGGGGTTATCTCTCATTTGTACAACGATTTCTGCCCCACAAGCAGAGATGATCATACTGAGTCCCTGTGCCAGACAAGCAGACGTGGATGTAGTGAATCTGGAAATGTAAGGGCGGTCCAGATCTGGACAATGTAAATACTTGTTTGGTGTTCAAGCCAACTTTACTTTAGAAGATTGATTTAAGTGTGTGATCTCAGTTCTCTGTCTTGTTCCAGCTGCCTGATAAAGATCCCATTTTCTATTTCACCCATCATTCTCTTATGCAAGAAGTACAATGCCCAAGACAAACTAATTCTGAAGCATACTCAGACACAGGAGTTAAATAAAACTCAAGGACCCTGTAACTTCAAAAAGAAGGCACTTTAGTTCTGGTTGCTTGAAACATATGTTTCCCTGTGATTTACATGATGTCAAGTTTACAAGGAAAGCAGAAAATGCAGAGACATAAATAACAAAACAATTTGTATGTAAACTACCAAAAGTAAATAAAACAGATTGAATAAAATAACAAAACAAGGAATTTTGCAATTATAAAACTAGTTCCATAACTGTCTCCCCCTGAATTAGTTAATGTTTGTACATCTAATGTAGACATTCAATGTGAATTTGTTTTTCTATGTAATGTTAATGGCTGTAATTGTTTTAATTATGGTTGTATCATCTCCTTCAACAGGATATGAAGGGAGACAAATTTACCTAGAAATTTAAAAGTCTAATAGGAAATAAGCACATTAATGCTACTAGGGAGATGGGGTTTTCACTTTGTTCTCCAATCCCCTTGAGAAACAGACAGAAGGTTTGCCCCTTCCCCTCAAAGCCATGACACATGTCCCAAACTTTGATAGATTCTTTGAAATGGACAATTTCCCAAACAGAATGTTTGATCTACTATCTAAACACCAAAATCTATGTTTACAAACTCCTTTGCTTCCAAACTTCCTGGAACTCAGTTCACATTTAGGTTAAGTCCCCTGCATGAATCCCAAACCCAATAATGCTCCCTATTATTCAAAGCTCATTTATCTAAATGTTTTTGATATCCTCTAAAACATTTCTGATAAATGGGTTTCCTTTGTAGTATTCTTTACCTGGGTGTCATGTTTGCTTAAGTACTATTCACCATGTTTTATTGTATCAACTTGACATACAGCATGGTCCAATGTAGCAGGATATAATGGAATTGATGTAATGAAACACAAGACAACCTTTAAGCACTGCAGTGCTGTTTGGATGTCCATGTGTGTATAGATATATATATATACACGGACACACACACGGACACTTAGAGAGAGAGATTCTGAACAATAACTTGTAACTAACACTGAAGTATTAACACTGCATAATAGAATCCCCTATAGCTCTATTTGAATACACAGGTCAAAATGCCCATTTTTTAATTGTTACATGATTTTGCTATAACTAGTAGTACTACAGGAGCACAAATGTAGTGTTTTATTAGTTTCTGTGTTGGTTTTCATTATTTTAATCTTTTGTGGTGACTATAATTTGAAATGCATGATTGTCATTTTGAAGGTCTCTCCATAATTATTCACTAACAATGCCACATTTAATGAAACTGAGAGTTGCCATAAACAACACCATCTGAAAGATATTTTGATATTAAAACTGTGGATTGCAGCGTCTTGGTCTTTTCATGGTTTTTAATAACTGTTCTACTTGAGCTGCTCCTCAATGACTTCAGCAATGTATTTTTATAATTATATTTATGTTATAATTAAAAATAGTTTAACATGTTGTGTATCAGCTTCACCTTACCACAGATAAGAACTAAATTAAAAATGAAATAGGCCAATAAGTTACCTGGCAACATGCTTTGACAGTGGCTCTGTGAGATTCTGTGATGCGGAGCATGAGGGAGTTAAGCATATTATTTTTTTATAAATATCAAGTGCACTTCAGTTTATCTAGTTGGTACTACCCTGCCTGGCTGCAAAGAGTTAAATCAAAGAGGGTGGCTAGGGAAAAACCTGCATGAAATGAAATGAAACGAAACAATGACAGTCCAGAGAATACCAACAGTCCTTGAGGAAACAGTGGGAAAGTTGTTGATTAGAGGCTGGTAAGGTTTACTGTTCCCTGACCTAATCCTATTATCAAAGGGGATGCTGAAACCTTAATGATGCAGGCCTAGAGAAAAAGTGGGTTGAGTGAGCTGCTGGGGGCTGCTCAGGGAGTGTCAATAAGTACTGACAAAGCCAAAGGCCTGGTCCACACTAACCCCCCACTTCGGACTAAGGTATGCAAATTCAGCTACGTTAATAACGTAGCTGAATTCGAAGTACCTTAGTCCGAACTTACCGCGGGTCCAGACGCGGCAGGCAGGCTCCCCTGTCGATGCCGCGTACTCCTCTCGCTGAGCTGGAGTACCGGCGTCGACGGCAAGCACTTCTGGGATCGATCCGGGATCGATATATCACGTCTAGACAAGACGCGATAAATCGATCCCAGAAGATCGATCGCTTACATCCGGACCATGAAGTAAGTATAGACGTATAGAATATTTGCCTGAGCACCCTTTGCCTCCATTCCACAGCCCTTTTACTCCAGGGACCTTTAACAGTGGTTGATTAACATGACAGAAGAACAGCTAAATCTAAACAAAGTTATTTATTTACCCAAAGAGACACAGAGAGAGACACACACACACACAAACTGCAGTAAGCAGGATGTCTGTCCCAACCCAGTTAACTGAGCTGAAGGGAATTTACATAAGCTTGCAAGGAAAGATTATGGTGTAGGTAAGATGCATGCCAATAGGCCTTTTTTGTTTTAACCCCTTACTTTGCATGCTATGTATCTTTGGGTAAATAAATAACTTTGTTTAGATTTAGCTGTTCTTCTGTCATGTTAATCAACCACTGTTAAAGGTCCCTGGAGGAAAAGGGCTGTGGAATGGAGGCAAAGGGTGCTCAGGCAAATATTCTATATAATTAATACACTTTCCTTCTTACTGTTTCTCATCTTAATTCTTTGCTGAAGTATAGGCCAGAGTTCTCTTTTCAGAATACATTACAGGGAATTAAACCTCAGGGCTATTGAATGTAAAACCCTGATAAATGGATGTTAAGTCCTAGTCAATTTCAGAGAGAGAATGACATATACTTCCTTAGTAAAACAAACATACAAAGCACACAGAACACACCATAAATAGTATTTGGAATGCTATGACTAACTTATAAACAAAAGCTATTAGGCAGTAAATCTACTGGGAATCCTTAGCAAACTCCTGGGGATCTCCACAGCTAGCAGCATTCCAGCCCTTGGGTTAATAGCTGATGGGTCCTGCCAGTTGCTGGTGAAACAGAAATCTGCAGCCCGTATCCAAAGTGGTACAGTGATTGGGATCAGCATATAGACTATCCATTCCCTGAATCCCTACAAAAATCTCACTCTCTAAGACATGATATTCTCCCCATAAGTACAGCTAACTCAGGCAAGAATTCAGAAACTCTCACCTCACTCACTCCATGTTGCCCCTGTTTTCTTTGTAACTAAGACAAAATCCCAGTATAGAGCTATTAGCTGATAGCTAAATGTAAGTTCCACAGGTTGTAGATATAAGGGTAACAAATTCTTCCTTGTAAATAAAACTGAAATAGCACTCACCTGTATCCAAAGTGGTACAGAGATTGAGACCCAGCCCTCAGAACAAACACAATCTTTGATGCTATGGCAATCAACGGCTGAATCCACAGGATTGACTTTAGCTCTTATATTTATAACCTCCCTACACTTACTCTCTCATTGGCTCAGCTCTCAAAGGTTGGTTGAGGTATGATCTGTGAGGTTGGTTGCCCACAATGAAAACTTCAAACACAGCCTTGGAACAACTACTGAGAAAGTCTAGTAACAACCACACCCTGTTCTGGAAGTTTCTGGGCCTTTCTAATTGAGTTGCCCTGCCCTATTCTTTGTACATGTGCAGAGATACAGAGTTAAAATTTTTGTTAAAGTTAATGTTTAAAATAAAAAGTTAAGAGGGAAGTTACGGTACATCTGGGGTCGGGCTTGGGTTATGGGGGATTGCAAGTATCAGTTACAAGGATCACGAGGTACATACATATCACATAACCAACATAGATTCAGATTGGGGTGTGGGAGTTTTTAAAGCATCAGTGGCTAAATGGGCTCAGGTACAACACCCATGGAATGTATTAAGAGTCCATATTGTCTGTTACAGCTGTCCCCCTGTTGGATTCCTTTTTCCCCTTCCTTTCTGTTTGTGCTGAGTGGCTGCCCCCCCCGGCCATGGAACTGACCAAAGTCACAGCCTGGCCCTGCTCATGGAAATGGTTTGTGCAGACTGACTGGAGCCAATGCTCTGCTCAGGGAGGTGGGGGTTTTTTCGCTCCTTTGTCTAGCTTCTTTGTTCGGACCCGGCTCGGTGTAGGGTGCTCTGCCCAGGTATGCAAGACCTAAAGTGGCCACATAGCTGAGCATATAAGTCATATCTGTGGCTCAGAACTTGCCCAGACATGTCCTGTGCCTACCTGCAGTTTCCCTGCCTTCTCTCCTCCCCTGGATTAAGGGGAACCAATCAAAGTTACTGGCGGGAAACTGCCTGAGTTTGCCCTTAAAACCAGACATTTTCTGATCAGACCCCCAGAGAAGGTCCTTGCTTTGCCACCTGGTCTGATCAGCTAGGGATCTTTGGGGGGCCCTCTCCCCGCTCTCGTTTGTTTTTGACCATACCCCCGTTTTTAAACTCCCCTCCCACTAACAACAAATTTGTGCCTGGAGATCTCCTGATTATTGTAAGCTAATCGAGCCCTCTCTGCGTCCTCTGATGCTGAAACTGCTGTTCTGCTGCTGCTTTGGGGATTGGTAAGGAAAAACCTCTTGCACACTCCCCTTGTTCTAGCTGCTGGCTTTCTCAGGCAGACCCAAGCTAACTCCTTGGTCTGTATCTGTAATCTGCTTCTAGCTCCGCAGCGCCTTTGCTGCTAGAAATAAGCCTGCTTGCCGCCATCACTAGTTAACGCCCCCCCCCCCCCCCCCGGAGCTGTATCCTGGGCACACACCACTCTGCCCTCTGGTACTACCCCTAGTTTAAGGTGCACCCATTAGGTTAGGTTTAGCCTTTAGTCTAGATAAATTGTAATTTAATTTTGTATAGTTGTGGTTAAATTAGGTTTAGAAAATTGCTTGCATTGTACTCTGTAAATTAGGCTTAAAGAATTGTTGCATTGTGTTTTGTTACTTGCTAATTTGTGTAGTCTTGGTTAAGTTAAATCATAGATAAGATTTTGCTGTGTTCTGTATAATTGTCTCTCTGTGGTTTAAACTTGCAGCCTCTCTCTCTCTTAATCCCTTCCCCCACGTGCTCACCCTGCTCCTACTGCTGCCAGACCTCAATTGTATTACTGAAGTCTAGCATAAAACTCCATTGGTTACCCCTTTTCTCTCTAACACCCCTCACATTTTACAGTTACACCACTGTGACACATTTTTACCTAGAGTTGTTGGTTATTTAACACATTTTACCCATAACTGTCAGTTGGTTATATGCTGCTGTGACACACCCTTTACACACCCTAGAAACTGTTAGTTACCTGTTACATTTATACTTCAGTGTTAATTGGTTACCAACTGTATTGTACCCCACTGTATTGTACCCCACTATTGAAACCCCCTATCCTATTTACTAAACGAAACCCCTCCCCAATTGTCTACCAAACCCCATACCCCTCACTATTAAATTTTCCCTGTTTTTGCATTTTCTTAATAAAGTTTATTTTACACCCCACCAGTGCAGTATCACATATCAGTATCAGTGTAGCGAATAAGTACATGGGTGGGGTGCATACCTCGGTTTGTCAGGGAAGGAAGTGGGTCTTTTCCCTGGTCGCATTCTTGGTTACTCGACTTGGCGGTGTTGCGTGATGTGTTCCGGGTAGATGTCTCTGGACCACCTGATGGTGTCGGACACCATAAGCTGTTTCATGAGCCGGGCGTAATGTCGACCGACTCCACACGCTCTCAGTACTGGCTCGTTGTGGGGGTCCCATGTGCCCAGGGCTCCCATGACCAGGGTATGGATCTGGACCTTGTAGCCCTGGGCTCTCGGAGTCGGCCAGTGGGGTGTACGTCAACGCCAGCGGGGTGTACTTCATCTAAATAAGATCTATGTCTCCTCCCCACTGTTTCCCTTCCCCTCCACTGGAGAAATTAAGTAAAATGTTGCAATATGAAACATATAGGTTACACTTACAGGTCCCAAACCTTGTTGGGCCTATTGTGGTAATATGATTGGTAAATCAACTGTGAGCTGCTGCCCAAAGATCCAGTCCTAGAATAGTTGGACCACAAGGTTCTACTGTTGAGAAAGGTGTAGGAAGGCAGGTCTGTCACCTGAGGGGAACTTTCAAGAGGAACTCAAAGGGGTCTGAAACACAGCTTACCTAGTAACTTTAATATCTCACATCTTCTGGGATGTCTAATATATCTTAGCAGCAATGTATCCCAGTGACACCAAAAACCTTATAAATGGCTATAGAGTAGAACAGACTCCTTTACAAGGAATCTGATTTATTGGATTTTACACAGCTGTTTACTGTTGGTGGTGTCCTCTCATATTGTATACCCTCTCCCATCATCACAAAACTAAGCTTTTCTTGATGCTGTTAGAACAACAGTGCTCCTCCAAGCAGCCAATTCATCAGTGCTTCTTTTAAATAGATAACAAGAAGCTGTTAATAGGCTGCCCTTCAAATGTCTGCTAAAAGGTTTACAAGAGCTGTGAGTGAACTATGGGGAATGTGAAATGAAAACAGTGGCTTCATTAGTACATGTCCTTTAAATCCTCATTCTAGACACACCTTGAATGCAGCACTGACAGTTACCATCTAGTAGCAAAATCTGTTATTTCTCTACATCCCATTGCAGTAATTAATAAAGTTGGTCAACTAGTTTAAAAATATCCAATTCACAGATATTATTGCAAATAGAAATGCCAAGTTTGTATCCCTATGATTCATGGTGACAGGTAATTCATTATTTAGTGAGTATTTGGACAACTGTTAGATATTTGTGACATTGTTCACAAATCCCCAAAGTTCCACAAATTTTAGCACAAGTGATTATTCGTCCAAACATAAACATACAGAACATATAGGCTTGGTCTAAACATTAATTTTTGTTCCATTATGACTATTTTGGTTAGGGTGTGATATTTTGCCTATAATGATACAACCATTAGTGTGGGCGCAGATGTACTCATTTACAGGTGCTTTATACTGGTATAGCTTATCCCCCTGCCCAAAGGGAAGTAAGATATATCAAGTATCAGAGGGGTAGCCGTGTTAGTCTGAATCTGTAAAAAGCAACAGAGGGTCCTGTGGCACCTTTAAGACTAACAGAAGTATTGGGGGCATAAGCTTTCGCGGGTAAGAACCTCACTTCTTCAGATGCAAGAAGTGAGGTTCTTACCCATGAAAGCTTATGCTCCCAATACTTCTGTTAGTCTTAAAGGTGCCACAGGACCCTCTGTTGCTTTAAGATATATCAGTATAAGCACTTTTATACTTGTATACTTGTGTCTACACTAATAGTTGTATCATGGACAAAAATACATTCATAGATATAGTTTCTGTGCGCAAACAATTCACTAACCAAACCAGGAGCTAAATTCATAACAAATATGAATAGTTCAATCAGTTCTAATCATCCCAACACTAAGATTGACTAGAAAATAATATGAAACATGGATTTCAGCTGTGGGCAATCAAAATCAGGAATGGATAAATGCTTCTCACTGTGCAACAGCCCAGATCAGTCTGTGCATTTCAACAACATTCTGATAAGATATTGCAGTTATAGATACCTGACACCCTGTTGAACTGTGCACAAACTCCACACTGGACAACAAGCGGGTAAGGAGCTGTTTTGGGCTCAAGCGTCTCTGCCCTGCCATACCTGCGAGGTATGCATAGGCTGGCGGAGGAGTTAAAAGGGGAGCAGAGCAAGCAGCTCACTTGCTGGCAGACAAGGGAGAAGAACAGACCTTCATCTTCAGTCAGCCCTTTCCTCAGAAGCTGTTTAGAATTTTCTCAAAGGTAAAATCTAATGTGGTGGACTCTGAAGGCATTAATTTTCCTAATTATTTAAAATTCTGTTCCCAAGATATTTTAAACATCTGCCTTGTTTAATCTCTTCCTTGTCTGCAGTGGGAAGCATTCAACAGAAAATGGCATTTTCTACCAAACAAACCTCATGGAAATATGTAATCTTTACCATCTGTACAAAACTTGCAAATACTCTATTTTGTAAATAATGGGATTTGGATTGACAACATTTGTTCATATGTTAAAGCAGGAGCAAATGTATAAGCAATACCCACACTGTAATCTCAACTATTCCAGCAATAACCGTGTTTAAACATAGATGTTACTAGCCTGTGATAGGATTTCATTTTTTTGTGAAATGTCCCACAGCTGTGTTCTAAAACTGTGCCATGGTAAAAGAATGACACTTTTTGCCCTGGTATAGTTCGGAACTAGAGCATGATTCCTTAACTTGATATAGTGCTATCCAAATACACACTGCATTAGTGGCATGACCCTAGAGCCCTTTGGAGTTGATGGAAACTTTCCCATAGACTTCACTAGGCTTTGAATCAGCCCCTATGTCCTGTTTAAAATCAATGAGATTTCAGAATGTGATTAACTTTAAGCACATGCTTAGGGTTGGAATTAAGCATGTACTTAAATTCTTTGCCAAATCAGTGCTTTAAGCCTGCTAGGTAAACATGATATCATATATACCAGGGATCGGCAACCTTTGGCCCGCAGCCCACCAGGGTAAGCACCCTGGCGGGCCGGGCTGGTTTGTTTACCTGCCGTATCCACAGGGTCAGCCAATTGCAGCTCCCACTGGCCGCGGTTCACCGCTCCAGGCCAATGGGGGCTGCAGGAAGCGGTGCGGGCAGAGGGATGTGCTGGCTGCTGCTTCCCGCTGTCCCCATTGGCCTGGAGTGGCGAACCACAGCCAGTGAGAGTCGCGATCGGCCAAACCTGCAGATGCAGCAGGTAAACAAACCGGCCCGGCCCGCCAGGGTGCTTACTCTGGTGGGCTGCACGCCAAAGGTTGCCAATCCCTGATGTATACAGTAGTTTAGGCTGGCCCATAGAATGTGGGAGGTACTCTAAAGTGTAAGCCAACTTTGGCAAGCTCCGTTCTCAAGAGAAAAATAACTGTGTTTAAGACAGATTCTCTAGAATATGCTACCAATAACTGGCATGGGTAGTGCCAGTAGGGTTGCAGCTGCTTCAAGGAGCTCTTAGGTGGGAAACACATAGCCAGCTGCTTATTCTTTTAGAGTGATGGGTCAATGAAATACCAATCCCAACACTCTGCTCATTCTTTGCTGAATCTCCAGGGCTAGAAATAGCTCCTCCTTCTGGAAACCTATAAAAAGATTGTTCTAGAGGCGTTCAGTGTAGTTGGTCTAATAAAAGATATTATTTCACCCACCGTGTTTTTCTAAGAGAAGTGAGGATTAAGTGAGAAAGCAGAGAGAGAAAAAGGATTTAGAGCAACAGGCAGCCTCCTCCATTATTCCATCCCTAATAAACATACCACTTACAAATATTTCAATATTGCTTTCCATTTACCCCAGTGAATACTAAATAGAATCATTTTTCAAGTATTATATTTATATTTTACAAAACAAATCTTTGATTGGCTTGGCACCAGAGCTAATCCTTACTGTGTTTTTGTTTCGTTTCTGTGGAAGGTAGTCACACAACCCAGATACCAATGCTGGATAACAATTTTTTTTTTTCAGTAGCAGCATCTGGCATCTTGGCAAACGGCAGCTTCAGAGTCTTTCGGGTTCACTCTCAGTAGAATCACCGGGCAATGTTGTGTTCACAAATGCTATGTATGGCAAAATCACAACATTTCTAAAACCTTGGGTGTATTTATAATGTTCATGCTTTTATAAAGAGATCAAGAAATGTGCAGGGATTAAAAACTGCCTACCTTTCCCGCAGAATTGTTGTTTCAAAAATATTTGCTAACCTTCTCTTGGGAGTGTTGTGTTGGCTCCTGCAGTGGTAATTCTAGGATAGATGTTAAATAAGAATAATGGCACTGAAGGGTTGTAGAAACAGAAAACCTGTGTATGTTTCTATATCATGTCTGAAATTAGGAAGAAACATAGTAAAACTGCAAACCATCTACCTGTTTCTGTTTGCCTCATTTTGGGTATCATTGTGGTGATGACATGTTTGTAGCCACGTAGACCTGTGCTCCTGCTGATCCAGCAATGTGATTTCCACACCATAATAATGGTATTTTTATCATTGACTTCCGTGGGCCCAATATTTCACTCTATGTATTTTAGAGAACTTAAACCTAGATACCCATGTAACCAGCATACACCATATATTCCTTAGTGAATATGAAAATGTGTTATAAGTAGTGGCAAATATTTGTATGCTTGTTAACTTTTCCTTCTAAGCTTCAACTTCCATTCATAAATATAACCTAATAGTGAAGAAGCGTTCAATGTTATTTTTGCCTTGCGGAGCATACAGATTCAATTTTTAATCAGTAAATCTCCTTGTCTAGCCATGAATGCTATTTTAGACTTATATTCTGATGGTGTTCAATTTAGGAAAAAATGGGGAAAATTGCTGAGGCACTGGTATAGCTCATTCACAAATTCATTTTGCAATGCTGTGCTCTGAACTGTGTGAATCTGATAGTTTGTCATCTGCTTTTATTTTGTTTATGATCTTTTAAAAATTGTATGGTATGTATTGTCCATTTGTTGATTGCAATTATCATATTTTACAAGACTAGACTCCAATCCTGCAAGCATTTATGCATATGCTTAACTTCATTCATGTGAGTAGTTCCAGTGAGAGCACTTATCTATCACTTGCAAAAGTGTTTGCAGGATTGGGATCTTATGCTTCAATATAGATACCAATGCTGTAAACACTTAGGTGCTTACTTAACTACACACACAAATAGTTCTATTGACATCAGTGGGACTACTTGTGTTAAGTTAAGCACATATATACTCCTAAATACCTTTAAAAATCTCACCCTGAGAGACTAAAGAATTTACCAAAGGTTATACAGTGGGTTAGTAGCTGAACATAAAGTGCACATTTTTAATAATGAGAGTAATTAACCATTTGAACAACTTACCAAGGGATGTTCTGGATTCTCTATCATTTGAAGGCTTTCAGTCAAGACTGCATACCTTTCTAAAAGATATGAAGTGGCTCAAACACAAGTTAGAGACTTGATGTAGAATGCTTCTCGGCTTTCTATGAGCTGAGGGGTGAAAACATTATCTATTACTTGGTGTGATCTTCGACCTTTGTTATGCAGATCAGATTAGATCATAATTGCCCCTTCTGGCCTTAAAATCTGTGTCTCGAGTCTCAAATCTTGCTCTAACCAGTAGACAAACTTCATTTTTGCAACATGATGTTTTAAGCAATATAAATAAATGTTAACTTACAAAAATCAGTGGACTTTTTTTAGTACTTATGACAGTTATGGCTTACAAGAACCATCTATCTTTAGGCACAATATGGACAGCGTTGTTTAAAGATATCCAAGTTTTTGTTCCAGAATGGAGTTCTGCAGTTTTGCTGAATTGTGCCTAAAGCATCCTGGGTTTGTGAGTCAATGTGAATACTTCACTATAGACTAGCAATCACTAAACTCATGTGTGATTCGAAGAGATTGGAATCCAGGTTTTGGGAGCAGCTTGGCAAGTACATTTAAAAGTAAACATCAGAGGAAAAATGAAAATGGTCTTAATACAGATTTCTCAGGTGAATACCCTCACTAACTAGGCTGTACAAGTGAATTCGGGTGTGAGGAGGGGAGGGGAATAATTTAAAAGGCTAGATGCCAATTTTTTTGTCTGAAATCTTGTTGGTAATTCTAGTTCAAAGACAATTTACAATGTAAGGTTGGAAATATCTAAATTCTTGCTATGAATCATATAATCCATAATATTTGTTAGAGATGGATGAATACTACATATTTTTTTGCAAATATTCACTCAAATTATTAAACAAATCTGTTTTTGTCTTCATTTCCCGAAATGTTTTTGTGATGAATGTACATGGAAGTGGAATTTCCATGTTGTATTCAATTTAATTTTAAATGTTCACATCGGGTTATTGATACCAGATGTGTCTGTGAATTCATCCCATGTAGCCTTATCTGGCTAATCACAATGATCAGATAGTTGCAGAGACTTGTTCATGATCAAGCAATACATTTTACAAAAAACGTAGTAGCTAAGACAAATGAATAAATGAGAAAACTGTAACTTGCTTACAGATATCTTGATGGTCAGAAAGATGCTAAATTCATTGGATAAATTATGAATTGTGTGCATTACTTGATCAGCTGTAGTATCCATATGACGGGATGGTGTGTTCTGGGATACTTTCCCTGAACCTGGAAGTACCAGACAACTTCATAGAAGGATTAAATAATGTTTTACAAGTTTAGTTACAACTTATTTTTGGTCTGAATAGACGTTACAGCCTTGTTGGTGGAGGAACTCTGCTCATATGAGTAAATCTGGCCTTACTTTAGTTTCCATTCTCACTTTGCTATTCATTGTTAACTGATTTTACTCATAGATCTCTCTCTCTCTCTCTTTCTCACATCTGATCTATCAATATGTCCTATAGTGGGACAGTGGGGGAATATTAAATACATTAAGACTATTCAAAGCAAGCTTCTAATTGGGATGGGAGAATTCAAGGAGTTTCCATGAAATTGTTAAAAATTTTCTGGAAAATGATTAAACATATTTCAATATAAATTTAAAATAGACCTACTGAAATTTTATATCCTACTGCGTAGGACACAGTTTGATTAAATGCATATTTCAATTATATTAGGTAAGCTGTCATATTCTGCGTGCAACAGATACACTGATTACACTTGATTAACTGTTTCTTATGAAAAGACATCTATTTCTCAAATGCTTTCTTGCAATGTAAAGAAATTTCTATGTCTGTTTCCATAAAATATACATTCTTTTTCTTTGCTAACTGGCAATAGCATTGGGGAAATAACTCAGAAGTGCAGAAGCTGAAACACTTCTCTGATATTGTGGGGTCACTTCTGGCTATATATTAGAATGTGCCAGAGAAAAATGGATTCAGCCACCTTTCTCCCATCCTGGTTGCTTCTACATTAACAAAACTGACAATTTTCCAATGGTGTTGTGAGGTGCAGCTCCTGTGGTGGTTAGCAACCTGGAAGCACCAAAACTCAGGCATTTTGCCACAATATTATACAATCCTGTGTAGGACTTGATGACATTGTCATAAAAGCCCAATCCCTGTCTACCCTACAACTGCTACCATTACTACCACTAGTGAAAGTGGAGTTGAAGTATAAATCCCATACTGCCAATGTAGACAAGGCCTCTGAGACTGGAAGCAACTCAGCAACGTTTTCAAACTCTTCCCTGATTAGGGATTGCAAACTCTTCCCTGATTGCAGAACCTGAGCCTCCTTCATGCCAAAACTTTTACTGTGATTACTCAGAACCATTTCCTTTAACATGAAAGCTATCCAACTCCTCCACTTTCATTGTCAATTTCTTAATGAATGGGAAGGATAAATACGCTCACACCAAGTTATACAAAAAGACCAAAGAAAACTACTTCATCATCAGTGGCAAAAAAGTGACAAATGGAAAAGACTCGCTCTCTTTTTCAAGAGTCTCTTTTCCTTCTACAAATGCAGCCTCTGCAGAATTTACCACTAATTGTCATATGCAACAGTAATCAAATATCTTTCTTGCTGTGCACTAGACAGACAAAGGTGCCACAGGATCAAAAGTGAAGCATTTAAAACTTCTTTTGGGACAAGCTCTGATAGGTGCTGAGTACCTGCAAGTCCCATTGAAGCAAGTGTGAATTGCAGATGTTCAGCAGGTGTTCATTTGCTATGACAAAAAATGAGATAGCTATGGAAAACAGCAGATGAGTCTATTCCTTGGCACTTAAGAACAGCCCTTTCCATCCCTGGATGACTGCTGTAATTATTCAAGTTTAAGTACTTTAAACACCTTGTATTCTCACTACACAGTCTTCACAGCCATTGTAAGATGCCAGCCCATGTGTTAACTAACCACTATAGAAATGAATGAATGAGAAATAGGGCTCCCGGGAGCTGTCTAGTGAGCTATCATGTAGAAGTAAGTATTCTGATACAGCTGGAAATTAAAGAACCAGGGTGATGAGAGGGATGATGGGATCAAAAGAATCTACCTCAGGATTTGCAAGATTGCAAGTATTCTCAGAGTAGAATATAGTCACTGTTATGAGAAAATAAGACAAGAAAACACATACACACAGACATTCACCAAGTACTCTACACTGCTTAAGTTGTATGGCTTGGTCAGAGTGCTTACCCAGGGTGATGGCATTCAAGACAGTAGGGTCTCTAAGCAAATCCTAGTAGTCTCTGTTGGAAAGGAAACAGACATACAAGGAGCCACAACGTCCTTACTAAAGTTTCCTAGCATAAGGTGTGTTGGAATAGCAGCTACTGGAGCTTGCCAATGGATCAAGTATGTAAATATAGTCTCCAAAACAAAGCCTGATTGCCCGGGATTGGTGCAGAGAGGCATGAATTTAACACCCACACAAACTTAATGCCACGTTAACGCTGAAATAAATCATGCACAGAGAACTCAGAACATTCCAAGTAAAGATTTTACCCACAACAATAACTCAGCCACATGCAGCTTTAGCTATACATTAGTAACATAAATAATACATTATAATCCACCACATACCAGGAAATCAGTAAAAGAATATACTGCATATGTACACTGAGGTTAATGGTCTGGGTGAAATGCTAACTTTTTGAAAATTTACAGAATTCAGAGCACTTGATTTTTTTTTCAGCCTTAATTTGCCATTCCCATGCACTCAGGAGCCAGATGAACTTGTAAAAACCAGAACAGTGGCATCAGGAACAATGTGAAAGACTTGTGAACCCAGACCCAAAATTAAGGTGCTCTGAAGGAAGCTGATTGCTTAACTAAGTATGAAGCATCATGTTCTCCCTGGCAGATATCAGAGGATCAGCTACCACAACTTGTGTCCTTTGCAGTGGTATTCTTTGCCCATGTAGGGGCACAGTGATCCTTGTGCTGGACATTTTAGGTGGGGTAGAAAAAACTACATGGAGGGTTCTTATTTATTTTATTTATTATTAATGGGTTTGACAATACAGAAACTTGTCAATTGGGGATTAGCATCATGTCAGATTCTGTGTTGATGCTGTTCTCTGTCCAGTCCTGGATAGTTCCTAAATAGCAGCTGCAGTTCCACAGTCATTTGGGACCCACTGCACTTCTTCCATGCTTCCTAAAGCACTTTATTGCCCTCACCCCAAAGGAAATATTAGCATTATAAATATATTTAATCTCTTCTGTTCCTAACATTTTGTTACAAACTAAGGAACTTCCATCTGTGTGTGCACATAATATATATATTATGTGTATGAGTGTGTATGGATAGATAGATAGATAGATGTAGGGTGAGAGAAATAGTAGTAATTAGAAATGGAGAAGCCCTATAGAATTGTTCCCCACAGTGTATTTTCTGTCTCATTTATTGGGCATCTATTATTACAGAAGGTTCTGGCACTATTTAGCTGATATTCCCTCCTTTTCCTTAATTTTCATGCCATTACTTGTAGTTCTTGTTCTTAAAAACACTCAATAACTCTTCTCTTTCTGAGTGTTTACACCTTTCAGCTATTTGTACATATGGTGTCTTAATTGCTCATTAATTAATAAAACACACACAGCTACAGTAAAATTAAAGAGTATAATTAAAAGCAAAGCAACTCTATGGGCCAGACTGCTCCTGTCTTTGGTGTGAGTGAACTGAAGCAGTAGGCAAAAGAGGCATATCTGTCCCCAGGCCTTCTTAACCCCTGCACACAGATCAGTCACAGTTGCTGGGTGCAGGGTGTACAGGTTCTGCTCCTTCTAGCTACTCCTGGGGATGCAAATGGCCATAAATAGCCTTCAGAGAGGCAGGGAGAAGACAAGCCCCCATATCTGCCTCCCACCAACCCCTACCTGTACCAGTTAGAGGACTTACTGCCCAGGGGGAAAGTAAGAGGCTGCATCAGCTGAAGAGGTGGCACAGTGTGGGGGAATCTCTGGCTGGCGCAGGACTGATGTAGCCAGCTCTGTCTTCATGTGCCCAGTTTAGGAGAGTTGGACGGCATTAGAATGTAGTATCCTGCATCTAGCAACCCCTGCTAGCAAAAACACCAAAAGCTGACGTACCAATATTGTCAACACCAAACATGCAAAAATCATGAATCAGGCCCTAAAAATCATGAGATTGTTTTTAAATAACTATTAGGTTCTTTTTGTTTGCCTTATGATGCCAAAGTCTTTCGGGTTCAAGTCTGCAAACTTTTCTCTGCAACCATGACAGCTAGATATTTACTAATTACTATGAAAGTTGGGAATTGTCACATAACCATGTGACTCCAAAAAAACAAAACACCAAATATCGTGAGACTCAATAAAATTGCACCACTGAATAGGAGCGCTGAGGCAGAGACTGCAAAAAACTGGCCCCAAAACTGGTGAAGTACAATTGAGTCCTTTCTGCCCCCAGCATTTGCTGAGGGCACAACTGATGATTCAGCCCATTGTCTCTTATTAAATCAAATTGGTAAAACAGTTGAACTGTGCATACATCCTTGAAACATGAGAATTTTACTAAAATTGCTCATCTGAACTCCGAGGGAGTGAGCAAAGCAATGAAAAGAATCAGCACATGCCAAAGTTAATGGTATTTCCCTTTCCTTAATGGAAAATGCAACTTGCCCTGACATGGCGTGTATAGCAGACGTGATGCTGTCAGAAAAACAATTGTGTCTTTTAGTGGAGTTCAGTAAGTAAAACAATCATGTCTGCTCAGTTCCACAAAGGACATTTGTAAGTTAATTATGCAGAGTGATGCATGTCAACACAGATGTGAAGAAGGTTGGGAAATATGACAGACTGATACTAATAAGAGACCTAAAGTGCAAAATTGGCATTGTCAGTATAGAGCTTTCTGAGGCACCAAAGGGAAATTTGCAGAATTAGAGGAAGAAAACTATTTATAGGGGACAATATAGCATGCATATGGAAAAGTTCTCTCCTCTCTAATGCTAATAGCTTGCTGTGGATTTCTGTTGCATTGTCTCTATTCTTTTTATGTGTTGAATTTCCAGTGATATCAAGAAGAGTTCTATGTGTTCAAAACATGCAATACAAATCCTCAGTACAGTACAGTACAGCTCATGGAGGGGGGGGGGGGGATGTCCTTTGTTGCTCTAAAAACATGACCAGATTGCTTGATATATCTTATTCCATTTAACTGAAATGCTATTTTTTTTCCTAGAGGGGCTGCGTCACTTAGGCCATAATCAGGAATTCTAATGTCTGTCTTTATCCAGCTTTGTAGAATTAACTATTTACAACTTGGTTTGCCCTCGGTAATGCTTCTTTAAGAATACTTATTTATTTTCTTAAAGAAAAACAATAACTGACAGCTGAAACTACAGCTCAAGATAACAAAGATAGGCAACATTTTCAGAATCACCTTTGCCTCTGGCCCAGATTCACAAAGGTATTTAGACTCCTAACTTCCACTGAAATCAAATGGAGGTCACTGAGTAGAATTCACAGCTCTGAATTGGGTGCTCAGGCTCCCTATACAATTCCTGAGGAGAGTTAGGCACCTGAGAATGGGATTCACAAAAGCCAGCATGCTGAGCAGACAGCTACCTAAGCTAGCCAATAGGAAATGCTGAGGAGAGGGGTATGGCCTAAGCCCCTCAAAGGGACTTAGGCACTTGCTTCTGCTTAGAATTTACAGCCTTGGACTCTCTCCTGGAATAAGGCACATAAGCCATGTCAACCCTTTTTCAAGAAAGAGCACAGAGAAGGAAGGATTGATGGTGTCCCCCCTTATATTCATTGGAACAGAGCATGAGTTAGAATGACTCTATACCAGTGGTTAGACCACTTACTCGGGAGGTGGGAAACTCTGGTTCCAGTCCCCCTGCTCAAATGAATATTTATCCAAAGTGGAATAGCTTCAAAAGGAGAGACTGAGAGCCCTGGGCCAGAATACCTCATAGTCCCATGATTATGGCACGCTGCTAGGTAATGTGTAAAACGAACAAACCCAATTTCAAATGGAATCTGGGACTTCCTCACCCTGGGTCTAACCAGTCGGCTAAAGATTTATGGGGAAGGGCTCATGGTTGCCTCCCCCACACCCAGCTGTTTGGTGCAGCTATAGACAGGATCCCAAAACATCTCCCAGGCTGGGTCCAGAAGTGGAGACAGGCTGAGGAACACATAATTTGTGAATCCCACTGTGGCTTAGAAGTCAGTTAGGTGCCAGGCTTCTGGGTGGTGTCTGTTGGCTGAAATGTAGGCACTTCAGGGACTTTAATGGTGGAAATTTAGGTGTCTAGGTAATTTGAGGTTCTACAGGATTATGTAGCAGCTGAACAGGTGTTTTGTGGATGGCCGTGATGACTAAATGTTGGACTTAGGTACCTAAATCCCCCTTGTTAAATCCACCCTTGGTGACTTAGGGCCAGCTTTGTAAAGGTATTATGGCTCCTATAGATGCAGATAGGTGTCAAGTTGGATTTTCAGAAATATCCAAGCAGGTTAGGTGCCTAAGTCATGGATTTCAAATGAGTGAGGCTGCACTCTGCTGGCTAGCTAATTAGCAGAGATTCTTGTTTCACCTTTTCATTGTTGGTCTACCACTTCATCTGCAGTACTGACAACATTTATTAACCTCCTATTAACAATCTATTGTTTCATATGCTACCAAGAATATTCAAAAGCAATTGCGGGGTTAATAGGACACTTGTATTTCTGTAAATATCTTAGCATCTTTTCACATTATTTGTGACTTTAAATTATTGGGTTATGAGTGGGGCAAACATTGCAAGGAAACATCTTGCAAACTAAATGAAATACATTTATTGCAATAGTAAGCAAGATTACTGTATTTTCTGGCATATAAGACTACTTTTTAACCCAGGAAAATCTTCTCAAAAGTCGGGGGTCGTCTTATACGCCGGGTGTCGTCTTGTAGGGCGGGTGCTGAAACTTCCGAGCCGGACTGGAGAATCTGCGGTCGCCGCATATGGTGGGGGGAGCTCAAAAACGGCCGCGGCCGCATCCCCGCCCGATGACGAGGTGAGGGGGCGCCTCACCGGGAAGGTGTAAGTGAAGGGCGGAGCAAGCTGCAGGCGTCCGGGACGCCCGGGGTATGGAAAAAAGAGATAGAGCGGCGCTGTGCCCAGAAAAACACGCCTCTTTCACCCGTCTGGCCTGCCCTTGTATCCTATTACCGTACCTCCTTCTCTGCCTCTCAGATCTCGCTCCTGAGGACTGCAGTGAAGCGGCGCAGGCGCGCATGTGCGAGATCTGAGAGGCAGAGAAGGAGGTAATAGGATACAAGGGCAGGCCAGACGGGTGAAAGAGGCGTGTTTGCGCTACCGCTCTGATAGTCTTGGAGACAGGGAGGGCTGGGCAGGCAGGGAGAGCTGACCAATCCAAGCAGGCTTTGTATACAACAACCAGCCAATCGCCGGTAAGGTACATCGCTTGCCGTGATTGGCTGGTTGTTGTATACTGGGTACCACATACGGTACAGCACCAGTATCTGTACCTGTTCATACAGTATAGCACCAGTACATACAGTACAGTATACAAATGTCCAACAGTCAAAACCCCAACATGGCTCCACCAGCAAGAAGAAAGAAATATGAAGCCAGTTTCAAACTTAAAGTTGTAAACTTTGCCATGAAACATAATAACTGCGCTGCTGCAAGACAATATGGAGTAACAGAAAAGATGGTTCGGGACTGGAAAGCAAATGAAAAAGCATTAAAGAGTATGCCAAGGGGTAAGTGTGCATTAAGAAGAGGCACTCCACATTGGCCAGAACTCGAAAAACATGTAGCAGACATGGTGAATGAGCATCGCCAAAACGGTTATGTAGTGACACGAAATAAAATACATTTGTTTGCACTTCAGTGGGCCAAATCTAACCCAGATCACAGCAACAGATTTAAGGCCACTGTATCCTGGTGTACTAGATTCATGGGAAGGCATAATATGGTACTGAGGCAAAAGATGAAAATTGCCCCAAAATTACCTGCAGATCTTGATAGCAAAGTAAATAGTTTCCATCGATACGTAATACAACAGCGCACTAAACATGGCTATGCGTTAAGTAGTATTGGAAATATGGATGAAACTCCAATGAATTTTGATATGGTTGGAAATAAAACTGTCCATCAAAAAGGTGAAAAAACAATTTTAATTAAAACAACAGGACATGAGAAGTCCAGTTTTACAGTGGTACTAGGATGCACAGCTGATGGCACCAAACTGAGACCAATGATTATTTTTAAAAGAAAAACAATGCCGAAATTCAAGTTCCCTGTTGGTTGTTTTGTACATGTGAATGAAAAAGGCTGGATGGATGAAGAAGGGGTAAAGCTATGGCTTGATAATGTATGGAGCAGGCGACCAGGTGGACTTATTCAAAAATGTAGTCTACTGGTGTGGGATATGTTCAGGGCTCATTTAACTCCCAGCACCAAGCAAATGCTTGCAAGACTAAACACAGATGCGGCAGTTATTCCTGCAGGATTGACATCGTTGGTACAGCCACTGGATGTGTGCCTAAACAAGCCATTTAAAGATCGCATTCAAGAATAGTGGAATGAATAGATGGTTAGCGGCGAAAAGTCATTCACAAAAGGAGGAAACATGCGTGCTCCACAGTTGGATGTTTTGTGCAAGTTTGTCATAAAAGCCTGGAATGATATTGATGCAGAAACAGTAATCAAGTCTTTCAAGAAGTGTGGCATATCAAATTCATTAGATGGTATGGAGGACGACTACTTGTGGCAAGATGAAGAGGAAGCCGAAGCTGAGACCACACCATCTGATACGGAATTCGATCCATACGATGACTGCCTTACAAATGTATCACAAGATGTCATTGATGTACTTATGATATCAGATGACGAACAGGAGGATTTTGAAGGCTTTTAAAGGGAAACTGTCACGCCAGCAAAACCTGTAAAAATACCGTAGCTTGCAGTTATGATGGGCGTTGCTAACTCGCCAGGGACTTGCCCGGCACTTGCTCTCTCTCTCTCTTGTTTGTTATCTTCCTCCTATCATCATCAGTTCCAGTTTGGTTGACAGCTTAGAAAACAAACAGCATGGCAGCTCCCAGGGGTTTATTGTCTTCTCCTTCCTTTCAGCTTTAGAGTGAATTAGGAAAAGTTTAATCCACTTGCACTGTTTTATGTTTACATGTTTGATGACAAACAGCCTTATGTTTATAAGTGACAGTTTTCCTGCTAAGTACCTGCATGTCATAAGCATTTGAATTAAAATTACCATATTGAAATCAAATCTGATGTTTTTTTAATTTTTTTTTGGTGTGCATTGGAAGAGGGGTAGTCTTATACGGCGAGTATATCCCAAACTATATTTTAACTGGAAAAGTTGGGGGTCGTCTTATACGCCCAGTCGTCTTATACGCCGGAAAATACGGTAAATTTCTGTTCCTCTAAACTGAATTAGTTATAAAATTGAGTATCTCTCTGGCCCTTAAAGTAATTACAGTTTGCAGAGACATGAAATAACTACCCTATGCTGACTTATTTCAAGAGATTGGTAGGCATCCTTTATTATTACTAGGTTTAAATTTCTGGATCATGGCAAATGTGTGATAACAAGGAAATCAGATTCTCCAGCATGAATTGTGCTGTATATTCAATCTTGCCAGAACAAGAACAATGAGACATTGTTGAGCATAGTTTCTTCCAAATCAGATTTGAGCTTAAACAACTGCTTCTTTTTAGAAGATCTAAAATGGAGATCTTTAAGGGGTAATTTGCTCTAAAATTTTTGCTCTACAATTTTAGTCACCCACATTAGCCTCCTTCAAACTTCTCCTTAAAATTCATTTTTGCCATGCCATCTACAAAATATTAGTCAACGGCTAGTCAGCTACTGTGCTGTAACCCCCACTTATTACTCTAATCACAACTCTGCCACTGGTCCCTTATGCTCCCACCAACTCCACTTCCTCAGATGTCTGTTGTATCAACTGGTTGTCTCTTTTATACTAAGCTCTTTGGGGTAGAAACGTTTTTGATCTTTGATCTTGTATATACATAAAGGTGCCCCAATTCTGCTGGGGCTTCTTGACTCTATTTTTATTATTTAATATTTATATTGCAATAGATGGTAACATTTAGTCACAATCCTGATTACAGAAAGCACAAGAAGGGGTTCTACTTTTAGGTGACACAGTCTCTTGTGAAGGGAGCACACAACACCCTTTTAGAAAAGCTTGCTCTCCAGTGTCTACCTGCTGAATGCAGGAAAGAGGAGAAGACTGGTTAGCTTTGCAGGCCACCTTGCTGTAAATTGGCTTTTCTTTTGATCTCCAACTCTAAAGCAGGATGACAATCTGGGATGTTTAAATACGACAATGTACAGAATAAAATTTGGTTAACCAGGAGTTTATTTGCCAAAGATTCCTTAAACTGAGCTGTACTGTGTGTCAAACCACTCTTTTTGACCCCAGTGGAAGGGGGCTGGTGTATGGTATGGCCAATTTTGGCATGAAGTTTGGCTTAAATTATAAAGATATAATTGGAGAGAGATGACTCAGTGAAACAACTTGATGTGCCTGATGTGTGAGGAATTGGAATTTAGCATCTCTAAAATGCATTTCCATTATGTCTTTATTCTTTATCGCGTTTCTTCAAGAACATAGAAGAAATTAAGAAGTCTGACTTGGCTTTATTTTTCACATAGACAATATGATCTCGTGGGAGTGACTATTAAAAAGATAAGGTATAAAGAGCTATTAAAAAAAAACTGGAGAAAGCTTCCTCTGCAATGTGTCAAGGAACCCTGGAAAACAAAGGGCCTTATGTGTGTGTAGTTGATCATCTCTCTTCCTCTTCTACACAGCCTGATCTTGGGGAAGTTTCTGTAAATAATAGCTCCGGCTGAGAAAGAGATTACAATTTGGCATTACATAGTATTTAAAAAGCAATTTAAAGATGGGGAATAAAGAAATCACTCACCAAATTGATGATTTCTACACCTCAGTTGATGGAGTTAACAAGAAGATTAGGAAAGCGATATCACGGGTCAGTGAAGTTGAAAAGAAAGTGAGTAATGTGGAAGAGAGGGTGAATAAATTGGCATCGGTGAATAGCAAATGTTTAAACCAACTAAAACAACAAAGATTGAAAATAGATGAATTAGATAATAAAAGCAGGAGAAACAATCTGTCTCCTTGGCTTGCCTGAAGGGGAGGAGAGAAAAAGAACAGAAGAATTAATAGGAAACCTGTTTAAAGAAATGTTTATAGAAGATTTTAAGAACTCATCCTTTGTCATGGAGAGGGCATAAGGCACAGCACCTGGTAGCTTCCTCAAAGCAATTATAATAAAGTTTCTTAATTATAGTAATAGAGATAAGCTGTTACAGCTGGCTAGACTGAATAAAGTCTGATTTATAATTCAGACAAGTATTGCTATTCCTAGATTATAGTATGGAAATACAAAGGAGAAGAATTCATGGAAATTGAGAGCAAGCTTTGGGATTATAAAATTAAGCACTCTGTTTTATCCTGCTACATTTACAACTGAATTGGCCAGAACCAATTAGTTTTTTACAATGCCAGAAGACTGTCAATTTTGATGGGCAAGAGATGACAAATCCAGATCTTTATAAACATTAGGGGCCATAGCTTGTAAATCCTTATTCATGTCACTTAGGAGTCTTTAAAGGCTCATGTGACCCCCAAGGAAGACTCCTGTAAGTAAAGCTCTGTAGGGTCTGTTCAAGAAATTGTAAATGTGAATATAGTCTTGTTGGAAGAAAATTATAATGACTAAGTTCCTTGGGTTAAATAGCCTACCCTTGTAAATCTCAGAGGCGTTTTCTCACAAGTTTACCCACTATAAAATGAATTTAGCATTTAGCCAGGTTGAAAGTTATTTGGAATGCTAGCAACTATGGGCTATATCCTGTAAATACTGCTCTTCATGCTTCCAACTATGAGTAGTCCGACTCACTTCAAATGGCCTACTAACAGCAGTAAGCACAAGGGACCTGATCAAAAGCCCACTGAAGTTACTGGGACACTTGCCATTAACTTCAGTGAATATTGGATCAGGCCCTAGACTGACTAGCAAGTAAGTATTTACAGGGCAGAGTCCTAATGTATTGATTCATTATGGAGATGTAGTAGTGACATCACAGTTAAGGTTCCATCTAACTTTCCATTATAGTTCCAGTTTTGACCATATGCTGCGACTTACTTCTACTCTATTCCTGAAAATAAAGCCAAGCCATTAGACATTTCTTATTTATGCTCTCTTGCAATCAGATTTGTCTGTGTTTTTCTAATCTGAGGTGATATTTTTATAATGCATTTTAAGAGACATATTAGAAAAGTGAAAGGTTTGCACTTCCTAGGGAAAAAACCCTTTATTTTAAAACCTATCTTAAAGATATGTTAAATCAAGAGACTCCAATCTTATATTTCTTTCCTCTTGTTTCTAGTACCTTTTGAGAACACTAAAATGTTTTGATGCTTGATTTAGATGCTATTTTGCTGGGTGCTAGGGTCAGAATTAAAGATGCTTGTGGAGCATTAAAATAGGAATTTCCAAAATTTCAAATGTTAATACACTTTTCATTAGTATTCCTTGGCTTACAATAACTTGTTAGAGCTGGGGCTGGTAGCACTAACCATTTATTTAGATTACCAGACACTTTCCAGCATAAGACCCTGTTTTCAGTTGCTTATAACTTTATGAAACTTTAACTGTTTGTGGTGAAAAGTCTCCATTTTGAGAGTTTGCCCCAGGCTGTTTTTTATTTCAAATATATTTTAGCCTATATGGTTCAGCAGTTTGAGACTGAGCCTAGGGGAAATATGCATAGTTTTTCCCATGCTACATTCTGGCGATCTTTTCTCTGAAAAGCTGTTGCACCCCCGTGCTTTGCAGCAGAGACTTGAAACTTGGCAGCAGGTGGCTTTTGTCAGGGAGGTGCCTTTTTCCATCCCTATGGAAAATCTGCCCAACTTTGGCCATTAAGACTTTGAAAAATTTGCAGTTTGTACATACTCTGTAGAGACGTTATCAATTTTTAGCAGCTAAAAATCTCTGATTCGCTCCTCACTGAGTATGCTAAAGGCTTTCACAGCTCCTAGTGCTGATCACACTACACATGCACCATAATGACTGAGCATGCTTCAGCCCAGCACTACAAGGGCTCAAAGACTTTGCCTGCCCACAACCTGGAGCAGGAATTACAGAGAGACACCAAAACTGAGAACAGGGAGCCTGTCTCTCCTGCGCTCTCAGTGGCTCCGTGCACACACACACTGGTGCGCCTAGGCAGCACGGAGGAGGAGAGCGAAAGAAGTATGTTGAGACAAGGAGTTTGGTGAGACTGGGGGTTGGAGCCGGGGAGACTCAGGAAGGAGACTAGGGACAAGGAGTTAGGGCTGGATCGGGGGACATGGAGCTGGATGGGCAAGGAGTTTGGGACAAGGTGTGGGGAGGACAAGAGACTGAGCATTGGTGGAAGTTTAGGACTCAAACAGTGAGCCCAGATGACTAGCATTGGCTGGGCAAGGTGATTGGGACTGTCATGAGAAGTGGAGAATGGGACTAGAACAAGGAGCTAGGGATGGGGAAGAGATAGGACTGGGACATGAACAGATTGGAGGGTCATGCTTGACGGGGACGGACGGACAGACAGATGGACTGTTCCCACTAAAACACTCATCTCCAGAGTCTGGAATGGAACCCAGGATTCCTGAATCTTACCATTCCTCTGCTGCCAGTAAGTATTTGTGAAACCCAGTAACAAATCATCTGTGTCATTTCCCCCCCGCCCTCCCCTCTTTGCTGTTGCTTCCAGTTACTCCATTAGTTCAAGTGGTAGAATTCTGGTCTATGGATCTAAAGCAGCAGTTTACTATTACCTGCATGGACCAATACAACTATCATATAGGACCTTCTCAAACTATTAATATATTAATTTTACCAGTAATTTCAATATATTGGCAGAAAAAATTAAACATTATTATGATCTCCTGGTAGAAAACACAGAAGAAATGCATTAGACACACATCAGCTACTTTAATTACCATTTTTAAAGCTTCACTAGTTCTCTTATCCTTTGTGTTTAATAAGCTCTTTTAACAATTTTATATTATCTTCAAATTAAACTTTTCTTCCTTCCTTTCTAGAGAAACCCAATAGATGACTGAAATATTTTGCTACCACAATAACTATTTTGTAAAAGGCTTTTTCTACAATAATATTTCTTTGGTATTCTTTTGATTGTCCGACTAATAAACCTGAGGAATCCCTTTCGCTGGACCAATATTTTCAGCTCTTGAATGAAAAGATGTAGGGGCCAATCCTACAAGGTACTGAGCTGATCGCTTTCAGAAGAGTTCATCATCTTGCAAGTCTGGATCCCTAGTTCCATATCTGGGATTAACAGATAAATTGCCTAATATGGGTTGTCAAGTATCAGGGGGTAGCCGTAAAAAGAACAGGAGTACTTGTGGCACCTTAGAGACTAACAAATTAAAAAAAGAGGTTGATGGATTTCCACTCCATACGGCTAAATGCAGTGCCTTGCATAATGACAGGTTTCAGAGTAGCAGCCGTGTTAGTCTGTATCCGCAAAACCAACAAGGAGTCCGGTGGCACCTTAGAGACTAACAAATTTATTTGGGCATAAGCTTTCGTGGGTAAAAAACCCACTTCTTCAGATGCATGGAGTGAAAGTTACAGATGCAGGCATTATATAATGACACATGAAGAGAAGGGAGTACCTCACAAGTGGAGAACCAGTGTTGGCAGGGCCAATTCAGTTAGGGTGGATGTAGTCCACTCCCAATAATAGATGAGGAAGTATCAATTCCAGGAGAGGCAAAACTGTTTTTGTAATGAGCCAGCCACTCCCGGTCCCTATTCATGCCCAAATTAATGGTGTTAAATTTGCTAATGAATTTTAGTTCTGCTATTTCTCTTTGAAGTCTGCTTCTGAAGTTTTTTTGTTCAAGAATAGTTACTTTTAAATCTATTATAGAATGTCCAGGAACAGGGCCGGCTCCAGGCACCAGCCCAGCAAGCAGGTGCTTGGGGCAGCCCCTGGAAGGGGGCAGCACGTCCGGCTCTTCGGTGGCAATTCGGTGGCGGGTCCCTCAGTCCGTGTCAGAGGGAAGGACCGGCCTCCGAAGAATGAAGCGGCGGCGTTAGAGTTCCCAATCACAATAGTGTCTTTTTTCTTTTTTTTTTTGCTTGGGGCGGCAAAAACTATGGAGCCGGCCCTGTCCAGGAAGATTGAAATGTTCTCCTACTGGCTTTTGTATGTTACCATTCCTGATGTCCGATTTGTGTCCATTTATTCTTTTACATAGAGACTGTCCGGTTTGGCCAATGTACATGGCAGAGGGGCATTGCTGGCACATGATGGCATATATAACATTGGTAGATGTGCAGGTGAACAAGCCTCTCCTAGAATTGACACCTCCTCATCTATTCTTGGGAGTGAACTACATCCACCCTGATTGTATTGGCCCTGTCAACACTGGTTCTCCACTTGTGAGGTACTCCCTTCTCTTCATGTGTCATTATATAATGCCTTCATCTGTAACTTTCACTCCATGCATCTGAAGAAGTGAGGTTTTTTACCCATGAAAGTTTATGCCCAAATAAATCTGTTAGTCTTTAAGATGCCACTGGACTCCTTGTTGTTAATATGGGTTGTATACTTAAGAACATAAGAACGGCCATACTGGGTCAGACCAAAGGTCCATCAAGCCAAGTATCCTGTCCTCTGACAGTGGCCAATGCCAGGTGCCCCAAAGGGAATGAACAGACAGGTTAATAAGTGATCCATGCCCTGTCTCTCAATCCCATCTTCTGGCAAACAGAGGCTAGGGACACTTTCCTGCCCATCCTGGCTAATAGCCATTGCTGGACCTATCTTCCATGACTCTACCTAGCTCCCTTTTGAACCCTGTTATAGTATTACATAGTATTATAGTATATACAGTATTATATTTGAACCCCATTATAGTATTACATAGTATTATATAGTCTAGTATACTTCTATGTTCTGAATAAGAATTTCTGGAGCTGCTGCAATACACATCCATTGAACTTCATGACTTTCTTAACAGTGACATCATAAAACCCATGTGAGCCTTTCTAGTTCAATGCACCACTGATTCAGATCTACTGTCTCAGAAGTTGTGAAAAGAATGGTCATGCCTTGCAGTAAAGATCCTTCCTTAGACAGCCATATTAACTAAAGAGACAGCTGTAAGAATCTAAAAACATTAAAATGGCTAGTCAGAATGTGAATGTGGCTATTAAATTGAAATAGCAACTAACCTTTGCTTCAGCCTGGTTTAGTATTTAAGTACACCTCTACCCCAATATAACGCTGTCCTCGGGAGCCAAAAAATCTTACGGTGTTATAGGTGAAACCATGTTATATCGAACTTGCTTTGATCCGCCGAAGTGCGCAGCCCCACCCCCCTGGAGCGCTGCTTTACTGCGTTATATCGTCTTATTTTGGGTCGCATTATATTGGGATAGAGGTGTAATTGGTTACAGAAGACATTACTGATGTGGTTGATACAGTGGGCTAGATTCTGAACTTAGCTGCACCCGTGTAAATCTCCATTTACTTCAGGGAAGTTCCTCTGTGCTTACCCCAGTGCTGTTGAAGTTAGCAGTAAAATTTTAGCACATACATACTATCAGGGGAATTTCCGTTCCATGAATGTCCTAGATGTAAGCCTGGAGAGAAATGCCATAGGTAGTTTAAAGGATTTACTGAGTAGTTTTGTTGAGGAATAAATGGACAAATCTTCTGCCTTGTACAAAGAGTAACAAATGAGTAGAACAGACCAAAAATAGGGGGTTAAAAAGTTAAAGGTATTAATTCAATTCAAAGTGGTTTTGTTCAGTTTTTTGTAAGGGTCTGATCTCTTTTGTTTTGAAAAAAACATCCAACCATGTAACTAAGCTATTTAAAACTGGCAATATTAAAAAACACAACAACCTCAAACCCTTTACTTCCCACCACCTATGTAATAATTTTCTCAGAACAATTAATGTATCTTAATGGGAATTTTCAAAAATGTTGAAGTGCTCTTGCAAAAGGTTCGGGGGGAGGGGTGTGTGGAGAAGAGGCCATGTTTTTGGCAAAAATGTCTTGTCTGAAAAATGTTGCCCATTTGTAGTAACTAGGCCAGCTATGTGCAGTGTAGGTTGCTGGGATTAAATCTCTTTCCTGGGTCATGGAGGGACAGTCTGCAGCTACCCACTCTTCAGCTAGTAATGTCGTTTCTGCTGTGCCCCTTGCCAGGAGGAAATGGCTGATGATTGTGACTGAGAGAGGGGATTGCTCCATTAAGCTTTCCAAATCAGGGGTTCTCAAACTTTTTCTGAGCCCCCCTCCCTCCCAACATGACATAAAAACTCCAGGGCCCAGCAGGAGGGGGGGGGGCAGGGTGTTCAGGGCTTCTGCCAAGGAGGGGCTCTGGGCTTTCACCACATGTGATGGCTAGGGCTCAGGGCTTTAGCCGCAGGGCGGGTGGGGCTCAGAGCTTTCTGCCCATGGCCCCAGCCACTCTAACACGAACCCTACTTTGCAGACCCCTTGAAATTGTTCATGCCCTTGGTGTTCTAAATAACCTCAAGCATTCCAACAATAGTAGCAGTGCATTTTTCTGCCTTGAATTTATTTGATACTTTGTAGTTCTGCTGTAAAGCTTCATTGTTTCAGAATTCATAACCATCTCCTAGTGCATCTTCCTGAGTTGGATGAAGAGGTGGCATTGATACATTTATCATTACAGCAGTCACACAATAGATAATATTAATAATCAAAACCTTTCTTTTGCAGTTTTCAGTTCTCCAACCAGTAGCACGTCATAGAGAACAGAAGAGAGAAAGTCCAAACCGTGCAGCCCTATTGACTGATAAAGTACCTAACAAACGTAGAGAAGAGGAGTGCAATATTAACACTTAGATTGCTGAGTTTGGGGTGCTAGAAAATAAGTTCCCAATCCTGTAATTGACATTAATCGGGCTTTGCATAAAGCCCTGTTGATTTCATTTGGAGAATTGGATCCTTTGATTCTATTTTTCCACACAGGATATTTTGCAATTATTCTCTTCGGAGGAAAATATAACAGCCAAACCTTCCCAGAGCTCAAGCCACAGAGCTATTCTACAGCCCGCTTCAAAAGATTATGATTTACAAATTGGCATAGTACATTTATCTGAAATTGCTGAAGTGAAAGATTGTCAAAAATGGTCTCCAATACTATTGGAGCAACTTTGTACCTACAATTAAATGAAGCTGTACAGTCAGACCCACTTAGATCCCTGGCTGAATCTACAGTAGGTCAAAGTTTGATGCCTACAATATTGAGTCCAGATTGAGGCCCCTTTTCAAAAAAGGGCCTTTATGGCAAGCCATTCAAGGAAAGCTTGGACATCCAATGTAGTTATTTAACTATTTTTGACACATCTTACTATTTGTGGGTTGCTCAGATTTCTCATTTGCTTAACAATATTCTTTGTCCCACCCGCTACTGTGGTGCACTGTAAAAGAATTGGAGGTGAAATATGGTCGATGGCATGACTGAGGCAGAACAGCAACAGCAAAGGGAAGATATGGCTGGAGAAGAGCCTTAAAATGATGTCCGTCTATACACAGAAAACCCTTTTGACTATCTCTATTTAGCTATAAACCTTTAAGAATAAAGGGGTCTGGAAAACTATAACTCTTATAATAGAGATAAGAGGCCGAGCTTTTGTGAATGAATCCCAGTACAATCCTTCCTCCTCTTTGGTTTATTGTACTCAAAATATAATTGATTGCACTTTCACAGATGCCTTACTGAAAGCACACAAGTGGCAAGTGGTGCTCCTAACTGAAGCTTGAGAGCTGATCAGGGATTTTCCAGGGGAACATTTTCACACCTGTACACAAACCCCTTCCCAAATTGAAAAGTTGGCTTCCAACTAGAAAATGGACATTTCAATACAATTCAACTCTTGCAAAAATGTTTGAAAGGTTTTGGTTTTGTTCCAAGGTGGAACAACATTTTTTATTTTGACACCTCAAAGGTTGCCATGAACCAGAACTGTCACCGTCGGGCCAGCTCTACACCCAGGCTACGTTAACCCAGGTGTCAGAGCTGGGTGCTGATCAAAAGAATTAACTGTTCAGTGAAGACATAGGAAGAATCTAGCCCTAAAGGATCTTCCCAACATAACACTAATGAGTGCTCAGCAGCTTTGAAATTAAAAAATGGATTTAAGAACCTTACTTAATATACTCATTTTTTAAAATCTTGGTTTTAGCTTTTTTGTAATATCCGTATCCTCCTTAATTGCTGCTTATATTCACTCCCTCATAGGCAAACAGACCCCCTAATCTCTCTCAATCAGTGCACTTATGCTACTTAAAGAATTTATCTTTTACTTGAATGTCTTTAGCTCCTTGCTCTTCATAATACCTCTTAGCCCTCCTACTTTCTACCTGGCATTCTCCTGTTGATTCATTTGGGCTAGATTTTCTTTCTTTTTTAAGTAAACCTGTTTGACTCCTACAACATTCTGTACCTTGTCATTTAAAAATCCTAGAGGGTTTTCTTTCTTTTCCAGCCTCCTTTTTTGATTAGTAATATATATAACTTCTTTGAGTCAATTAGCCTCCAAGTAGAGCCTCAGGCTTTTCATTTCCTCAGTTTTGATAAGTTCTTTAGGACTAGCTTCTTCATAGTTTTTTGGTTTTGGTTTTTCTTTTATAAAAACCCTTTCCAAAATTTAGTATATTAATGTTTTTATATTGATTTCCAGGAACAGGCTGAAAAAGTTGCCTATCCTAGGATCTTGGTGCTCTAAACAGTTAAGTGTACATGTCCATGTGGGGGTGTGCACACTACACATGGCAAAACTCAACAGCATGAATATAGCCTCCCTTTCCTGAATATTGTCCTTTAAGCTACATCTCCCTCTCCAGTAAAGCCCAAAATGTGTTAAAGCATGCACCAGGACAAAACATTGCAAAGCTGAGTGGCCTTCAACTATATCACCAGATTCCTCTCTTATAAACTCCTAACATTAATGTATAGACCTCTGAGATGTTGAGCATATTCACATTGTTTTCCCTCCTAGAGGTGCCTACTGTAATTTTCCATTTCCAACCTCCTTTTCCCCCAACTTCCAGCCCTCTGTCAGTTATGTTTTTTTATGCCTAGCTGTGGGGCTTTTGTTATCTGCCCCCTTTTGAACCTAGTTTCAATCCCTCCTCACTAGATTGGCAAATTGGTGTCCGAAGATGCTCTTCTTTTTTTTCCTCCAACAGGACCCCATCTCTTCCCAGCAGTTCTCCTTCCTGAAACAGCATTCCTTGATCAAGGAAGGCAAAGCCCTCCTATCAACAGTGTCTGGGCAGCCAGGCATTCACCTGATGAGATAACTGGCTCTTTGGATGAGAGGAAAGCAGTGGACATGTTATTCCTTGACTTTAGCAAAGCTTTTGATACCGTCTCCCACAATATTCTTGCCAGCAAGTTAAAGAAGTATGGGCTGGATGAATGGACTATAAGGTGGATAGAAAGCTGTCTAGATCATTGGGCTCAATGGGTAGTGATCAATGGCTCCATGTCTAGTTGGCAGCCGGTTTCAAGCAGAGTGCCCAAAGGGTTGGTCTTGGGGCCGGTTTTGTTCAATATCTTCATTAATGATCTGGAGGATGTTGTGGATTGCACCCTCAGCAAGTTTGCAGATGACACTAAACTGAGAGGAGTGATAGATACATTGGAGGGTAGGGATAGGATACAGAGGGACCTAGACAAATTAGAGGATTGGACCAAAAGAAATCTGATGAGGTTCGATCAGTACAAGTGCAGAGTCCTGCACTTAGGAAGGAAGAATCCCATGCACTGCTACAGACTAGGGACTGAGTGTCTAGGCAGCAGTTCTGCAGAAAAGGACCTAGGGGTTACAGTGGATGAGAAACTGGATATGAGTCAACAGTATGCCCTTGTTGCCAAGAAGGCTAATGGCATTTTGGGCTGTATAAGTAGGAGCATTGCCAGCAGATTGAGGGACGTAATCATTTCCCTCTATTCGGCATTGGTGAGGCCTCATCTGGAGTACTGTGTCCAGTTTTGGGCTCCACATTACAAGAAGGATGTGGAAAAATTGGAAAGAGTCAAATAATTAGGGGGCTGGAGCACATGACTTATGAGGAGAGGCTGAGGGAACTGGGACTATTTAGTCTGTAGAAGAGAAGAATGAGGGGGGATTTGATAGCTGCTTTCAACTACCTGAAAGGGGGTTCCAAAGAGGATGGATCTAGACTGTTCTCAGTGATACCAGATGACAGAACAAGGAGTAATGGTCTCAAGTTGCAGTGCAGGAGGTTTAGGATGGATATTAGGAAAAACTTTTTCACTAGGAGGGTGGTGAAGCCCTGGAATGGGTTACCTAGGGAGGTGGTGGAATCTCCTTCCTTAGAAGTTTTTAAGGTCAGGCTTGACGAAGCCCTGGCTGGGATGATTTAGTTGTGGATTAAGTCCTGCTTTGAGCAGGGGGTTGGACTAGATGACCTCCTGATGTCCCTTCCAACCCTGATATTCTATGACCTCAAGGATGTATCAGTCCCTGTCTTGACTTTTCCCTTCCAGGCAGGATGGATGAGCACAGCACCTGTGCCCCTACCTCCTTCATCCTCATATCACTACCAATGTGCTCAAGGTCACACCTGGGAGTATCTCAAATCCCCGTGTGGATGAGTAGCCTAGGGTAGTGGTAGAGGGCAGGATAAGTTGTAGCAACATTTCAGTAATGTCGGATATGGGGTCCAGTCTTTCTCTCTCACTGCTTTACAATGAGCGTCCAGAGCATAATACCACCCATTGTCCTGCCCCATTCTCAAAGGGATTGCTCCCATTTCTATGATTACATAACAAACACATGTTGTAATAAAATGCAATAAAAATCAGAATGATTAGTAAATACATAAATATACTCTAAAGCCATTTCTATCATTATATTCATTCCAGATTCCTCACACTAGCATAGCAGGTCCCGATCCTGATTGGGGATTCTGGGCCTCACTATAATGTAAATAATAAAAATGACATTTGTATTCTTATGACTTTTACATATGCTGCTGCATATCTGTATTCTATTCTATATAATTTGACAGGTACACTTCTATAAACTGTACAGGATTGACAGATTAGTTTATAGCCATTTATTACAGCACCCCATTGTCTTTTTGTTATTCCACCATATTTCAGTAATGTCAAGATCTTCATTCATTTCCAGGCATTCTAGTTCATTTTTTTAGTTTTCCTTTTAAAGTTTCTTGCATTCATATAGGGTTTTTTGGTGGTCTTTTGCCTGGCTTATTTATTTATTTATTTATTTATTTAACTCTAACTAACATCTAGGGCAGGGGTCAGCAACCTGCGGCACGCGAGATGATTTTTAGTGGCACTCTGCTGCCAGCCGGGGTTCCGGCTGCTGGCCCCGCTCAGCCCGCTGCCTGCCTGGATGAACGGAACTCCAGGCCGGCAGTAGGCTGAGCGGGACCGGCGGCTGGGACCCAATCTGTGGCCGGAACCCAAGACCGGTAATGGGCTGAGCCGCTCAACCCGCTGCCGGTCTGTGGTTCCAGCTGCCAGCCCCGCTAAGCCCGCTGCTGGTCTGGGGTTCCGGCTGCCGGCCCCTTGCCAACCAGCGTCCCAGCTGCTGGCCCTGCTCAGCCCACTGCCGGCCTGGGATACCGGCCACCAGCCCTGCTCACCTCGCTGCACTATTTACTTTACATACAACAATAGTTTAGTTATAGAATATAAACTTATAGAGAGAGACCTTCTAAAAACCTTAAAATGTATTACCAGTATGCAATACCTTACATTACAGTGAATAAATGAAGACTTGGCACACCACTTCTGAAAGGTTGCCAACCCCTGATCTAGGGTTTTGGTTTATTTGTTTTTTTCCACTGGAATATATCTGATCTCAGACTGTCCCACAGCCTTTTCAGTTGTGGTTACTCTCTTGCATACAGAGACACTTTTACATTACTGACATCCCTACCAGAAGACAATCTGACCTGAGTACTTCTCAGCACCTGGCAGCTTTCCCCCAAAACTTCTACTTTAAATATTCCCTGAGAACATTCCCCAGGAACAAAGGGTAGGAATTAATGGTAAATTCTCAGAATGGAGAGGGGTAACTAGTGGTGTTCCCCAAAGGTCAGTCCTCGGACCAATCCTATTCAACTTATTTATTAATGATCTGGAGAAAGGGGTAAACAGTGAGGTGGCAAAGTTTGCAGATGATACTAAACTACTCAAGATAGTTAAGACCAAAGCAGACTGTGACGAACTTCAAAAAGATCTCACAAAACTAAGTGATTGGGCAACAAAATGACAAATTAAATTTAATGTGGATAAATGTAAAGTAATGCACATTGGAAAAAATAACCCCAACTATACATACAATATGATGGGGGCAAATTTAGCTACAACAAGTCAGGAAAAAGATCTTGGCGTCATCGTGGATAGTTCTCTGAAAACGTCCACACAGTGTGCAGAGGCGGTCAAAAAAGCAAACAGGATGTTAGGAATCATTAAAAAGGGGATAGAGAATAAGACTGAGAATATATTATTGCCCTTATATAAATCGATGGTATGCCCTCATCTCAAATACTGCGTACAGATGTGGTCTCATCTCAAAAACGATATACTGGCACTAGAAAAGGTTCAGAAAAGGGCAACTAAAATGATTAAGGGTTTGGAACGGGTCCCATATGAGGAGAGATTAAAGAGGCTAGGACTCTTCAGCTTGGAAAAGAGGAGACTAAGGGGGGATATGATAGAGGTATATAAAATCATGAGTGATGTGGAGAAAGTGGACAAGGAAAAGTTATTTGCTTATTCCCATAATACAAGAACTAGGGGTCATCAAATGAAATTAATAGGCAGCAGGTTTAAAACAAATAAAAGGAAGAAGTTCTTCACGCAGCGCACAGTCAACTTGTGGAACTCCTTACCTGAGGAGGTTGTGAAGGCTAGGACTATCACAAAGTTTAAAAGAGAACTGGATAAATTCATGGTGGTTAAGTCTATTAATGGCTGTTAGCCAGAACGGGTAAGGAATGGTGTCCCTAGCCTCTGTATGTCAGAGGTTGGAGATGGATGGAAGGAGAGAGATCACTTGATCATTGCCTGTTAGGTTCACTCCCTCTGGGGCACCTGGCATTGGCCACTGTCGGTAGACAGGATACTGGGCTAGATGGACCTTTGGTCTGACCCGGTACGGCCGTTCCTATGTTCTTATGTTCTAAGTGGAAAAGGAAGCATTTCAGACAAAGCTACTGTAGCAATCCTCAATGACTTTTTCCTATTAATCTAAAGTTAGCTCCCAGGACCTTATATTCCTTATTTCATTGGTACCAATATGTACCATAACTACAGATTACACTTCAGCATTCACTAGAAGTTTTAGATGTAGTATGAGATACATCACCTTTAGGCCTTTTAGTGGCTACAAAGCTTAGTGCTGTTAAAAGCTAAGAGTAATTTTCTTTAACCTCAAAAGACAAAAGCCTCTGGTTTGAGAGTCACAGATTCTGAGTTCAATTCCACTGCAACATGAGCTGGGAACAGTATGTATCATGTGGAATTTGTTAACAGATTGGCTGACCTTCTGAATCTTCAAAAGTTCTGATATAAATTGTCTAGTTGAAAAGAAAAAGAATTTGTAAAGTCTGAGTTATTTAAAACCTCAAAGAAGCATAGCATGCTATATAACTATCCTGTCTCAGTCAGGGTGCAAAGTCACATTCTCTTTTCAGGTCTCTCACTATATTACAACATTCAGTGAAAATGAGAATACATTGTAGTGGTGAAGCTGCATGTAGAATTCTTCCATGCAGGTATTTTTGTTTTTACAACATCAACATTGTCAGAAAAGCAATCTTTAGATTTTTTTTTTTTTTTTTTACATTCTGTAATGCCTCTACACTGCTTTTTCAGCAAACACCAATTTTATTTTATAGCTTTAATCAATATTTCACACAGTGAAACCTTTTTCCTTGATGCCAGGGGTTATCAAAATTTTCTTCAAATGCAAGCTGCTTTGTGCATTAACTACCTATGTTATAATAATGTGTGGATTCTATGTAGGCCAAGATTAGATCATAAGCTATGGGAATTTTTTTTCATTTTTGCAACTCTTAAATTAGCACACAATACACACATTTTTGACTTCATGAGGTGAGACCAAGTTTCTGTTCTCTGGACTTACCACTGAGAATCTGATGTAGTTTTTATTTATTTGAGACGAAAGCATATACCGTTTTAAGTATAATTTTCAACTATGTATTTCTCAAAGCAAAGGATCCACTTTTTTTTTTTCTTCTAATCAGGAAACAGTATTAGGTACTATGGGTAAAATTTAGAGTAAAACTTTCAAAAGCACCTAAAGGTACATCTACACTGCAACATCCCCTTCTCCCTTCCCCCCCCCCCCCCCCAGAAGCAAGTCTTAAAGCCCTGAGTTAACTGACAGGCTAATGGGGCTCAGGCTACGGAGCTAAAAAGAGCAGTGCAGCTGTTACTGCTCAGGCTGGAGCCTGGGCCCTGAGACCTGGCAAGTGGGGGGTATTCAAGTCCCAGGCTCCAGCCTGAGCAGAAACAGTTACATTGCTATTTTTAGCCCTGTAATTCAAGTCCTGTACATCTCAGTCAGTTGACCTGGTCTCTGAGACTTGCTTCTGTGGGACAGGGGGTGGGGTATGCAGTAGGTGTACCCTAAGTGACAGACTTTTAAGTCCCATTGACTTTCAGTGAGACCTAGGTGAGAATTAGTCACCTTTTGAGGATCTGAGCCTAAGTCACTTTTGAAATGGGACTTTAGTTCCTAAGTCACTTAGGCACTTTTGAAAATTTTACTGTAAACTTTTGCCCTGTATCTTCTCATGGGAAAAGGGAGGGGATAGACATCTGAATCCATTTCTGTATTTCATGAAGACCAAAGCTGGTGCCCAAATGTCATTGACTGTCCTTATTTCAAGAACAGAATACAAGCATATTGGTTACCTGTATCAATGCAAAGATGAAGTGCTGTGGATAATGGGAGTTACACCTGTGCAAGTGAGAGTAAAACTAAGTCCTTATGGTTTACTGATGAAGTATACAGCATAATTTGCACTTGGACTTCCAACCTTGGTCCTGTGCGACAATTTTCAAGTTTCCCCAAATTGTTCAGTACAACTTTAAGCTCAACTCTACATTAAAGATTACCTCTACTAAGCAACAAGTTTTTGAAGGCCTCTTAGGTAGTAGCTTGGTCCAGGCTTCCCTATAAACAGTAAGTTTAACATCTCATTGTAGACCATCTGCTACACATTTCTAAAATTAGTTTTTCCTCAGATGCCCCCCTGAATGAGACAAGAAGGATTTTTGTTGTAAGTTTGGCTAAGATACAAAGTGAGAATTTCTCAAACCACATTTCCAGATTCAAGTGGCTAGCACCATGACACACCCTGTCCTCCCAGTGGAGTTTCCAGAGCTCAGCTGTCCATGCCAGTCAAGGAAGTGAGAAACTGATTCAGTTTCAGTTCTCCTGTATGGCACTACAGAGAACCATTACTAGTCTGACCTGAATTAAATGATTTCTTTAGAATTGGCAACCTGCTTTAATCATGTTCTTCATGAATTTTCTTGTGGGGAAGGACAGCTATAAGATTAACCAGCCTGCTGCCTTATGTGCCTTCTATATAGGGAAATGAGATGATGTGAGGAATGCCTGAATGCATATAGAGGGGCAGATCCTCAGCCCATAGGTATGGTTTGAGAAACAGCCAGAGAGGTTTTGTCACTTAACTTAGATGTATCCATTTAGCTGACCTAGAGCTCATGCAATAGCTGCTGAAGTTGGAATAATTTCCCCTGTGATTATTACTGGGGTTTAGTGGATGCACCACTGATGAAGTAGCTGATGACTAGCAAATAACAGAATGGTTGCACTGCTGCTCCTTTTTTCACCACACTCTACACATTAGGGACTTGCGTACCCTCAGGGTTGAAAAAAAGAATGAAGCTTACATGGCAAAAATGGGACTAATGAACTGAGAACTCACACAATGCATATAAAATCATTTAATAAAATTGCACTGCTTAAGAGCTCAAAGTCTTGGAGAGAATAACAGTGGAAATTTACGGTTACATATTTTCATTCACGAACTTTACAAACCAAAATTGATGCAAATATACAGCCAAATCTCATAGTGTAAAGGACCACCTATACATCAACTGGAATGTCTCAAAGATTTCTGGTCTAAGAATAGAAAATTGATGCAAAAGTTATTTCAGTGGTATAAAGGGCCTGATTCAAAGCCTGTTAAAGTCTATGGGAAGACCACAATTTCTTAGTATAGTGTTAGGGAAATATCTATTGTGAAATTAGACAAATTGCTTAGTTTCCTTGTGACTGCTCTCAAATGTGTTTTTAAAATATAGTAACAAATGAATCCACTGTATGAATGTTTCACAATACAAGAATTAAAAGATATAGAACTACTTACTGATTGTATTAGGTTAAAAACCTAATGGATCAGTTGGAATGAACTGATTAGAAACAATTCATTGGTATAACTTTAACGAGAGTATGTGTCCTTACTTGAACCATGATCCATATTACATCAAGTCTGCTGTATTCCATTACCTTATATACCTGACATTACTCTGTCCTGTTTAAGGAATGCTGCATAGCTGCATTGCCCCAGGAGCCTTCCCTTCTTTCCTATTTGTTGCCTGATCTATGGATTGTGTATGAATTATAGTGATTACTTAAGTATCAGGGGGTAGCCGTGTTAGTCTGTATCTACAAAAACAACAAGGAGTCTCGTGGCACCTTAAAGACTAACAGATTTATGTGAGCATAAGCTTTCATGGGTAAAAACCTCACTTCTTCAGATGCAGTGATTACTTAGGCGTTCCCAGTTAACACTGATCACTGGAGATCACGCTTAGTATTAAAATTAATGTTCAGTTGGGAATCCCAATGTGCACAGTTATAACATTCACATTTTGGAAAATCCTTCTGTATTTGTAATAGTTTTATCAATACATTTGGCAAAGTCACTCACACTCTAACCCAGCAACATCTGAACATCCATATAGCTGCACCATCCCTTGCAGAACAACCTGAAATGTTTGACATTATCTTGCTCGTCACCTTCACCTTCCTCATCATCACCGGTGGTCATCATCCTGGCACCTCCCAAGGGCTACATCTTTCCCTTCCCAAGCTCACAGGCTTATAATTATATATAATTATATCATATATAATTATATGAGTCTTATAATTAGTTACACTGACACCACTAGGCCTAATGCATATTCAGTCAGGGTTTCTCCCCTCTTCCTTATTTGTATTTCCTCACCCTACTATTGGGTGCCCTTCTCCTATAGTTTAGTATAGGAATCTCACAACTTATCTTGTACATTAATTTGTTGCCATGCACTCTTGTGGTCAGAGGTTCCTATCCTAAAATATAGAAAAGTTGGTATCAGTTCAATGTTTTTTGCAGTTATTTAGTATAAATCTCTCCCTTAAATTAAGTTCCCTCTAAGCTGCATGGCTGCCCAGCTGCCTATTAAGCCCCGCACAGGGGCTCAGGGCTATGGCACGAAGAGATGCCTCTCCCTCAGCCTGGACCTGCAGCGGCAGGGAGAGGCGTCTCTCCCTGTTGGCCCCAGCACTGACCTGCCACAGCCAGGAGAGGTGTCCCTCCCTGCCAGCCCCAGCACAGATCTTCCCTGGACTTGCTGCGGCCAGGGGAGAGGAGCCTTTCTCCCGGCCCAGCCCCACCAAAGCTGCCGCAGCCAGGGAGAGGCACCTCTCCCTCGTCCCAGAGCTGCTGCAGTGAGAGAGGGCTGAGGGGAGTCATGTCTACCTACTGCAGTCCCAGGGAAGCCTGCATCCCAAACCCCTCATCCCTGGCCACACTCCAGAGTCTGCACCCCCTGCACCCCAACCCTCTGCTCCAGCCCTGAGACCCTCCGCACCCCAAACTGCTCATCCCCAACCCCACCCCAGAGCCATCATCCCCCCCACACTCCAACCCTCTGCCCCAGCCCTGAGCCCCCTCCCACACTCAGATCCTCTCGGCCCCACCCCCACCACATGAATTTTGTTATGTGCACCAATATGAAGATGATGTTTCACACATCAGCTTCATATTAGTGCACATAAAAATCATTCCGCACATGGATGTAAAAAGTTAGAGGGAACACTGCCCTTAAACACCCTTTTCCCAGTTCCTAACACTCAAGGTGACTGTCAGGCTACTTATCCGTACCAAAATTCACAGACCTAAAAGCCTCATGCTAACTGCTTAAGTCAGTGTCTTACAGGATATAGGCCTGTAGGCTCCTGGCTTTACTTATGTCTATGCCTTACCTAGCAAATTCCTATACCTCTAGGCTACACCTCTTGGGGGAGTGGAGGGGAGGTAGTATTCAGTGTCTGCAATCAGAAATATGACTTCAGAACATGTTCACATACCTCAGCCAACTTGGATTTAGCTAGCTCAAATAACAATAGTCATGAAAGTGGAGCAGCATGGGCTAGCCCTTTAAGTACATACGGGATCCTGGGTAGACTTTTCCAATCCATGCTGCCTTTGCCCTTGTTATTTGAGCTAGCTAGATCAAACGGGCTAGGATATGTCTACCTGTGCTGCAGTGACACTTCTGCAGTGGAGACATTTCCCTAGTGGTTTATCAAGTAGCAGATTACTTCTCCCATGCTGCCTCAGCTATGCTAACCGTGGGGTTGTGGTGGGGCAACAAAGCCAAAGCTCTGTCTGCTCCCAACCTCTGCCCACTCACAGGCTGGGAGGGGAGCAGTGCAGACAATCCTCACTTATCACTATACAGCCAGAAATGGGGCTGTGCATGAGGATCGTATGCCTTAACTGCCCTCTCAGCCCTGCGGTGTAGCCCTTTATCTTTAATAGAAGAAATAATTAAAACCGAATTTCTTCTGTATACATAAAGGATTTAAACTTGCAATTTTAGGCATTGAGGGTTTACATGTGTATTCTCACAAGCCCTGTGGACTAGGGTGACCAGATGTCCCGATTTTATAGGGACAGTCCCGATTTTTGGATCTTTTTCTTATATAGGCTCCTATTACCCCCCACCCCCTGTCCCGATTTTTCACACTTGCTGTCTGGTCACCCTACTGTGGACTAAGGTGTATAACACTATCGTCGTGCACTTTAGGAGTAAAGATTTAATTTTAGTCATGACCTAAATGACAGAAGTTGTTTCTGCCCTTCATATTATGACTATATTGTGATCTATGTTCCAAGCAGCCTTCATCAATGGGATCTGCCTGTTACTGGGGTAGTAGATGCATGAAAAGGTCCATGAAAACAGTCACTATCTGCAAAGTGCAAAGTGTAATTCTTTAGCCTTAGGGTTATGTATAAGTCTGTTATTGTACTAAATGAGCATATTACAGCCAAGAGCTGAGCTGCTCACAGGAGGTTTGGCACAGAATAACCAGAAAAGCTTGTTTCTGGCAACCTAATCTTATGTTTTGGCTGTCTATGAAGCACTTTTATCATGACCACCAACACCGATTATCTTAAACAAACAAAACCCAAGGCAAGGCTCCTATTTCTATCTGATTAGCAGCTTTCTAAGCACACCAGTTTCATTTCTGAACAGTTATTTTTAAGTCTTATTTAAAGTACACTTATCCTAAATTCAAGGAACTTGCTCAAATGTTACTAATATTTGGAGTGATCATCTTAATGAGAAACAAAGGGTGAAAAAAGGATTATTGAGAGTAAGGAAAGAAAATTGATGCTGATGTTTTAGAAAGGTTTCTATTTACATGATGTGTTCTGGAATGCATTTGCTGCGTATCTGCATGTAAATAAAATGCAATATCTTGCTGATGCTGAAGGGTTCTGTCTGATGCATTACTAAAGCTTTTTGAAGCCTCATTATGTTTCTTGTTGCGAACAAATCATAGGTCAAGGTGATAGTGACCTCTTCCTGTTTTCATTTCCTTTCTAATGTACTGTAGGTAGCCAGTGTCCCAGGCATTTCAAGGGTGGCTGTTTCTTTTTCCATCTGTTTAAGCTAATGCAGATGCCTGTCTCAACACTTTTCTGCAATGGCTCACAATATACGTTAGTCTGTATGGGTTTCATTATAGGCTGTTGTATCTCCACTGTCTACCCCCTGCTTACACTACCTATACTCTCTTCTGCCTATTCCATCTCTGAAAATGGTTGATCAGTCTTAATCAAGTGATGAATACGTCTCTCAATTAGACAGGGTTGTGGTGAGGATTGTATGTCATCCTTGTACCCTAGGCCAGCACGACAGCCTTTCTGATGATCTAAGATCTATACTGGGACTGAGGATGCTAGTTAGGGATCAGTCTAGTTCTTGTGTTTCCCTAGATGTGAGTTGCAGATGTTTTGTTCCAGGTTCCATCCAGACTGCCTTTATTAGTAATTTCTTAGCATTCCAGTCATATAAAATAGTTCTGGGCCAGCTGATACAATGTGACTACCCAGCTGACCAATCCCACCTACCAGCTCTGTTCTTTACAACAATGAGGGAGTGGAGAGAGACTGTGGTCCCAGCTGGAGGTATACGGTCTATAGGCCGAGTCCATCTCTCCGTGAACTCAACAAAAGCATTTCCATTTATTTTAATAGGTGATGGAATGAGCTGCTTGGTAGCTGCCTCTCTTTCACCCTCTAAATTAGGACACTGCCCAATGAGGAAATACAGAATCCAGCTCTCCTATGAAAAGCCCATTATTTCTTATATATTTTGCCAATTTCATTCTCACACCCTGATTTTTATTATTGTTTTGCATTCAGTGTTGGCAACATGTTTCCATTTCAGACATTACTGGGTTTTTGTAGACAAGTATTATTCAACATATCACTATGTTAGAAAAGAGTATTCAAGGCTTACAGTCTTCTGTTGCCATTATTCCTCCATCAATGCTGCTGGTAGGCAAATTGGGGCTGAGCTGATTTATACTAATTTACAAAATTCTATAAACAACATAAAAGGGGAGAGGAGGTGAAGGTTTTTTGTGGGGGAGGGGCTGGGATAGAGGGAGAGAGCAAGGATTTTCTATAAGCCATTAGAAAGTCAAAATTGAAAGACATAATCATAGCCTCAGTCCTTGCATGACATCACCTATATGTCGATCAAAGCAAGAATCAATTATGGCTTCTCTGACTGGGTCATCAGTTAAGAAAAAAGCATGTGTGGGGGAAAGTAATTTTTCTATTTATTCTGGCAGAATATGTTTTCTTAATTCCTGGCACACCCTTGGTGACACAATAGAAGCAATTTCAGCTTTCATTATATGAAAAAATTTGGGAGCTGTCATGTTTGGAAGGTTTTTTCAAACCCACACTGTTACTGAGAAATAGTCTTGCCTGCAATTATTACACAGAAAGAAATCACTAGTTCGAACAAAATGATGTGCAAATTCCAAATTGATTACTTTGTAAACACAATTTAAGGTAAATACATAATCAAAAGTAATTTTATTAGTTGAATTATTATTATTTTGCAATTACCTTCTTGACAGGTGAGTGGTCTGAAAGCACAAGAAATTGAAGCATTGGTTCAGCAGATTTTTTTTTAAACTACTTGTGAAACCCATAAAATCCTCTAAAAATACAGATTTTACACAATCACAACTATATATTAAATTCAAAAGCTTCTCCTTAACATGTATGATTTAATCAGTGTATTGTGTTCAGGGAGCTCAGAATACCGCATAGCAAACCCATAAGAAGGGATTTTCAAATTTCTTAATTTTAGCAAGTATCAGGAAGCAGAAGCCAAATATGGAGAACATCCAAATAAGCTGCTATCCGAACAGCCCAGTCTTAGCTGAAATAACCAGCTGCAAATCTGAACAGGTCACAGATGAGTGAAGGAGAATAATGAATTGTAGTTCATGAAACAAGAAATCAGAATTTCATACATATAAGAAGGTAGGATGCATTCCAGTTCATGATTTATATTTTGTTTTACCATAGTTGAGACTGTATGTTTACTACAGTCATGATTTCTGTAACAAAACCCAAGGCTTAAGATTTTTTTTTCATAAAAAGTAGTTGTCCCTGTTTTCACTTTTCTTGATCTAAAGATGCGTTTGGAATTATCTATAGAACCAAATGGCATAGAAATGTATAATACGTTTTATAAAATCCAGACAACCCAGTCTTTAAAAGCATGCGAAGAGCAAAATCCCAACTATTCTAATTTTATTAAAGTATTTGACAGCTACTTAGCAGTTTTCTAATGAACAACTAAACATAGACCATAGTGTGCTGTGACTTCTCCTTTATTTCTTTCAACTCGAATTATTATGTAGATTATTTGCCATTTCAAAGCCATAACTTTTCCCTTTTTTTTTCTACCACTACTTCTACCATCATAGCCCTAATGCCAGACACTTCCTATCAAGAAAAGTAGGTCAAGACCTATGGAAAGCTACTAGATTTGGAATGAAGTACTGGAAAGTTGACATATTGCTTCCAGAAGTGAGTTTCCAACAGTAAGCAGGTCAGTGGATCCAAGTGAGACAGACATGGAGCTTAATCTCTTCGTTGCACCTTTCACTATGAAATGATTAGAATTGGCTTTGTCAGAATGGTGCTTTCTACACTGAGTGTGAATTTGCACACAGACAGTCTGTTCAGGCTCTGCTACTTTAGGCACAGTGTTCTGTTAAGCTCAAAAGCCATGTGTGTCAAACTGCATTTCAGGATCACTCAGTACTAAGCTGGGATGAGAGGAATCAGCAGTTTTATTGTAACTTGAGCTGGAGCAGAGAAAACTTGCCAAATAAAGCTCTGGCTTGTTCACAGCACCCCAAGACTCAGTTTGCAATTGCACTCTATGCAAGAAATGAAATAATGTGTTCTAGCCACTGATTAAAAAGGGGATAACGTTTTGCTAGGAAGGCATCAGCTGCAGCACTTCAGCTGGAATATAGTTTCTGCCTTTGAAAGGTTTTGATTTGGTTAATCACAGAAGACATTCTGGAATACTAATAAGGAGTCTAAGCTGAACAAATTCATTCCCGATGGAGCCTTGCAGCAGACAATGTGGAATAATATGAATGCAGGTCTGTAAAATGTGGATCAAAATGGAATTAAGATTCTCCCAAAACAACTTGACAAACCTACTCTAACAAAACCAAAACCTAGTCACAAGGGAGTAACAAACTTAGTCACTAAGAAGAAAGTGTTAAGCTGCCATTAGGACAGAAAATGAACAAGGAGACCTCAAAATTGCAAGTACGTAAAATAATTTTCATTAACATGAGTTGTGGATTGTTTCTAAAGAGTTTCCTTAAGTGAGGTTTTTACTCACGAAAGCTTATGCCCAAATAAATCTGTTAGTCTTTAAGGTGCCACCAGACTCCTTGTTGTTTTTGTAGATACAGACTAACACGGCTACCCCCTGATACTTATAATCTTAAAATATTTACAATATATATAAAAATAACATTCTGATAAGCAAACTAGGGAAATTTGGTCTAGAGGAAATAACTATAAGGTAGTGCACAACTGGTGTAAAGACCATACTCTGATAGCAAACCATTGATTTCTCTAACTGGGAGGGTGGATCTATTGGGGTCTTGAAGGGTCTGTACTGGATCTGGTATTATTCAATGCTTTCATTAATAACTTGGATAATGGAGCAAAAAGCATACTTTTAAAATCTGTGGATGACACCAAACTGGGAGGGATTGCAGGCATTCTGGAGGACAGGATTAGAATTCAAAATGACCATGACAAATTGGAGAATTGGTCTGGCATCAATAAGATGTTCAATAATTCAATAGACAACTGCAAAGTACTTTGCTTGTGCATCTGATTTTTTTCCTTCCTAACAACAAAATGGGGAATAACTACTGCTGAAAAGGATCTGGGGATTTTAGTGGATCACAAATTGAAGAGCCAACCATGTGATGCAGTTGCAAAGAAGGCGAATATCATTCAGGGGTGTATTAACAGATGTGATGCATGTAAGACACTGGCAGTAATTGTCCCGCTCACCTCAGCACTGGTGAACCTCAGCTGGGGTATTTGTGTCCAATTCTGAGCACTAAACTTTAAGAAAGATATTGACAAATTGGAGAGAGTTAAGAGCAACAAAAACGATTACAAGTTTTTAGAAAACCTAACCTATTTGTAAAGGTGTTTGGTTTTTTTAAAGACATATTTAGTCTTAAGAAAAGAAGACTAAGGTGGGACATAAGTCTTCAAATATATTAATGGCTGTTATACAGTGACCAATTGTTCTCCATGTCCACTAAAGGTAGGATAAGAAGTAATTGACTTAATCAGTAGCAAGGGAGGTTTAAGTTAGATATTAGGAAAACCTTTTAATCTATGAGGTTGAAACACTGGAATAGGTTACCAAGGGCGGTTGGGGAATCTTTGTCACTGGATGTTTTCAGAACAAGTTGGACAAACACCTATCAAGTCAGGTCAGGTCTAAGTTTACTTGGTCCGGCCTCAGCACAGGAGCTGGACTAGATAGCCTCTCAAGATTCCTTCTAGCCCTGTATTTATATGATTCTGTGAAATACCTTCATAAGGGTGAAGGACAAATATGGTTGTATGCCACACTTGCACCATTCCATTCTGCAAAGCGGCCAGTAGCCTCACAGCTGTTCTAACTTGCTCCAGAAGTAAAAAGCAATAAAATGGCTAAGGATTACTCGCATAGCACTGTTCTTACTGCCTGTCATGGGGCATAGTTCCCTCACCCTAGATTCTTACTGCGCTGTGCTCACATACACCGGGGCAAGTTCAACACCAAGTGGTTTATTAATATTAGTTCCCCAAAGCATAAGGCTTTTCCCCAAATATTTATCTACTACCAATACATGGTGGGGGAGGGAGCCTACCCTCTCTGAGATCTTCAGCTTCCTTGGTCAGTCTGTCCACACTCCCCTCTCTACTGTCTCTTCCTGCCTGTCTTTTAACTGTTTCCAGCTGAGGAACTGAATCACCCAACTAATTAGTTAGTCACTTAGTACTTAAACTATTATCTCCCATGTGGGGATGCTTCCAAAGTGCACACAGTGGTGAGTCAGTCTTAGGCTATTCACACTCTGTCACACCTATGTCTCTGGCAGGGTAAAGGGCTGGCCGTGAGCTAGCTATGCTAATTTTCCACTACCTTGGCATTCCTCCATGCTGGAGGAAATCTTCAGCCACATGACCCAGGCATGTTAAAGGTTCAAAGGGACCATATAAGGTCCAAGATTCTGGCCCTCCATTTTTTGTGCTATTTGAGCCAAACTTCTATTCAAGTGGGTGGGGGGTGAATTTTTAAATAAATTGCTAGCAAATGGGGGCAATAATTGGCTCAAGCATTAAGAGGCACAGTATGTAAATCTTACCAGACGATACAAACATATTTATTGTTTTAAAATACATAAGTGCCTCTGTTGTATAAAATATTTACCCAGTGGTCTGTCCCATACTGTGCCAGAAGAGAATGTTTAATGCCAGTAAGGATCCGATCTTGCGAAATAGTATAGATATTAGGCACCCAAAATTAAACAAACAGGGCCAGATCCTCCCCTGCATAAGTGCAGTTGTGACCCAGGCCACCTGTGGAAAAGTGCCCTAAAGCTAGCTTACTATCCCCTAGGAAGATCTCACCTGTAGAAGGATCTCCCTTCAGGTGCTCTAGACTTGTGATAGTGGCTCCTACATCACTTCCTGCAGTCAGAATTGGCAGCATGCTCAGAGGATCCATGCCTTGGCGATAGCACACTGACATAATGGTCTGTTGGGGCCATACGCAGCACATTCAACTTAGGGTGTATCTACACAGCAAAAACAGTGCATGAACTAGCCTATGTGAATCTAGCTAGTAATAGCAGCAAAGACAAAGCAGTGTGGGCTTGTGAGCTGAGTACATACCCAGGGTCTATGCTGGACTTGTACCCCACTGCACTAGCTGGATTCAAACTAGCCCATGCACAGCTTTTGCTGTGTAGCCATAGCCTCAGAGTGGCTCAAGAGCTGCTCTAACTTGTCATGGACTAGACCTTGGCACTGAGCAGCTCAAGGCTTCTCTTCTTCACTCCTCAAGTACACTGAGCACTCCTTGGCCACAGCTAAGAATCTGGCCCATAATATTTACATATATTGGAAAGTTAGTGCACTTTATATATGTTGACATCTGTATACTGAAATGTACTTTTCATTAAATGTTTTGTTTTTATAACAAAACTGACAAGTTCCATTTAAGAAAAAGATATGAAGTAGTTGAACAGTTTTTGTGGAGAAAAATGAATGTAGTCCAGTTATGATAACATTGACCTGAGGCAATGAGTTAAGAATTTAAGTTTACTGATATATAGATTGTCTTTTATTCAAGGGCAAAACATCTACAAACCAGACATCTCATTTAAGATAAGAGAAACACTAACTAGCTATTTCTTGTTATGTCTTCAATACAAGAAGTTAGTTTCCCAATTATGAATGTTACAACGTGTATTTCTTGGTATATGGGTTATTTTTTTCTTCATGGAGTGAGGGTAGGAATCCCACGCTGGTTAAGTTTTGCACATATATTTTTAATGACGGATAAACGATGTGTATTGCTTGTGTATGTAATACAGAATAGGGAAAGTGAGCGCTGCTCTGCAGTTTTTGTTCTTGTAACATTTAAGATGCACACTAGGCCTATGCCATATTATTTCTATAGGGTCTTAAAGCCAGGTTTTATTTTAAATAATAAATGAACAAAATGTGAATCTCTTATAATGGAGTTTGATTTTTACAAGTCTTGTTTATTTTAAGAATGAGAAGTTTAAAGTGAAATATATTGCACATATTTTAAAAACTGTATATAGAATGTATACACTGGTTGTTGCAACAATGTTTGATTATACATGGTTAGAATATACATTTACAGCCTAGTCCTGAGTAAGCGTTTAACTGCACTGGCCCAGGAGCAGATTATTATAACAAAAATAAGGGACTTACAATTAAATGCTTAAAGACTTAGGGACAGAATTTCAAAGATATTTAAATGCCTAAAGATGCAAATAGGTGCCTAGTTCCTTCTGTTCCATGGGAGAAAGATGCCTACATGCTCTTTCACCTATCTGCAACTTTAGGTGTGTAGGCCCAGATCCTCAAAAGTATTTAGGAGCCTAATTCCCATTGAAATCCTTGGAAGTTAGGCTCCTAAATACCTTGTGAGGACCTGCACCCCTAAAACCTTTTTAAAAGATCCTTAAGTGTGTCTGGAGACAGAGTGTTCCAAGATATATAGATGAAAATATACTGAAACTGACTATTTATGTGTTTAATAAAGAGCTATTAAGCTTTTATGTTTCTTTAATTTACTGGCTGCCTGAGTTAATGTTTCCTATTTATGAGTACTTAATGAATTTGAGTGGTCATTGTGATCCGGTAAGTCTCCTTAACTGTTAGGATTCCTAAAGCTTTTTGCATGGGCATTTTTGAATATGGTTTAAATCTAAATAGATAAACTGAAATGTGCAGTACTAGTTATCACATTTATTAGTAGTGATTAAGTTTTCTTGCTGTCTAACTAGGTCAAAATTCACATAAATCAGTAACTGACGAGAATTGACCATGGGAATGAGCTGAGCCACTGGCTAACGGTTTATCACTAACAATTCTGGGCAATAAACAATCTCAAACATGAACTAGTAAATCTAATGTGTTCTGATCATGTATCTAATTAATGGAGATAAGAGGCAAGAAACTGCTGTGCTCTTTATATTATTGGTGTCCAAAGTAAGACACCCCTGCTCTTTTTCATATGGATACATAGGGCCAGACCTTCAGATGATCTAACTAGGTGCAGTTCCATTGAAGCCAGTGGAGTTGTCCCCGTTTATGCCAGCAGAAAATCTTTTACATGAGTGGTTAAGAAATGTTGTTATTCTCCCTACAAGAACTCCAAAGTTTGATCTATGAAAGGATTGCAAGATTGGGTATTATATTCTGGACCTTAAATTGTGGCAATATTTTATGTGATAATTCCACAATAAAATGTACATTACAAATGACTAAAAAGTGCTTTGGTTCAAATCAGGCCTGGCTCTACTTCTGCATATTTCTTTGAAGCTGGTTGAAAGAATTAGGTTTTTGCCTCTGTAGTGTCTTAGGTGAGTGGTGTTTTAACAATACAAAATATAATAGCTTTTCAGCTTTGCCAACTGGAATAACGAATGCAGAAACAATCTGAAATTACAGTGCATGAAACTCAGAAACAAATAGATTTTCTTATATATTACAAAATAAGACAGAAAATGTAATTTTAGTTTATGTACAACAAAATTTAAGGGAAGTTTGAGTAATATAAGAGATCTTCCAGATGCCTCTTTTCTCAAGTGAATATACACTCCTTTGCTGCTTCCCTTGCAGCATAGCTGATCTTATACTTGATTTAATTTCACAAAGACAGTGATAAAATTCAAGATGATGAATATTTTGATACTCTGTATAATTTAAATCTGTTTATTTTAAATGGTAATTTAATTTTTTTTTTAAATTACGCTCTCTTAAACTGTAGAGTAAAAGCACAACTTCAACACGATAAATTGTTGCTAATTTTCTGGAACTGAAATGAATATTATAACAATCCTGTCTGGGTTTTGCTGTTGTAGGGCCTATAATTCACTCACTCCATCAGCTTTCTACATAACATCTCATTCTCTCAGGTTCCTTCCCTCTCAGAATACAAAATGTTATGGTCTACCTAGTCCTCATCTCTAAACCAATTAATATGTCATCTATAGCTTTTGCTTCAAATTTCTCTCCTCCAAGCACTATTCTTAATCCATTCCAACCTATTCCCTCTCTTCCAACCCCCTTCATTCTGATGATACTACACTCGCCAACTGCCTTTTGATGACCAAATCTCAGGGTTTCTAGTCTATCCCCCATGACCTCTTTGCTGCTTTGGACACATTGATAGCACCCTCCTTCTTGAAATCTCATTCTCCTTTAGCTTTTGTGACTCCAGCCTCTCTTAATTCTATTCCTAAAGTCACTCTTTCAATGTCTCTTTTGGTGTTCCCTCTTCCACTTTCCATGGGTATCCCATAGAGCTTCATTTCTGGTCCACTCTTCTTCATGCATTATACACTTTTTTTAGTGACTACATCCACTCAAACTGTTTCACCTCCCATCTTTATGCTAATGACTCACAAATCCATCTCTCCACTTCAGATCTGTCCCCCTTCATCCAAACCACATGTAAGCTTGTGTCTCTGACATCTCCTGGATATCTCACCCACAATTTAAAGAGGAACCAAACTGAACTCTTCTTTCTTTCCTTCCAAACCCTTCCCATCTCTTGCACTGTTGCCAACAGCACCATATTCCTGCCTATAATGCAATTGCCAATTAGCAGCTACCCATCAGTTAGAATACTACCCTATTTGATTTTTTTATGCATAAGCTGTGAAAACACACCATCACACGCAATTAAAATAGCTCCCCTGAGTCCAAGGCTTCCACTTCCCAGGCAGACGTTACTTCCCTTTACTAAGGATAATGAGGTGTGGGAGTATCATAAACACTAAAGAATCTTCCAGGACCCTCAAAGGTCTATATGATCTAGCATAGCCCCTTTAATCTGAAGCCTCCTGCCCTATCCCTCAGATATATTGCTCTCCTGTGGAACATCTCCGGACGATCTCTTGCCTTCTTTCCCTGTGCTATTGTTGCTGCTCAGGATCTTCACAGAGCTTCTCATTGATATAAGAATTGATCCCTGCTGGGTGCTGAGCCCAAGCAACTCTGTAAGTCAGGATCCTTGTCTCAAGTTGGGTAAAGAAAAATCAAGGCACCCAAAAAATCACTGGTCAGTTTTGAAAATCTTGTCCATTGAATATTTTTGAAAATAAAACTTTTAAATCCTTATCTGAACTTCAAAATTGTTAATGTTCACTCATCACTAAATATCATCTAGCACAAATATTACCTTCCTATTAGGTGAATAAAATGGCACAGAGATCGTCAGGGTCTTAGGACATTTTTCCAAAAGGTTTGGAGGTAGTACGATGATGGATATGTATTTTTCCAATACAAATAAGATTTACCAGTAGCTATGCTTCAGCAATATATTTTTGAATTGATAACACTCAAGAAAAAAGAAAATCTAGGAATGAATTAATGTTAAACTGATTATATTTGTATACCTGAATGAAGATAAATAGACTTCACATTAGATACAGTTATCTCAATCTCAGTAAGTGATGGATTGCTTTGTAATTTTTCTCTACAAACTAGCCAGCTACAAGAGAGAATTTATTTAATAAGCACTAATCATGGGAAAAACATGATTGAATCATATATTTTTGGAGAATGTTCAGAAAAAAGATTACACTAATTCCTTAATTTGGCAAAATTAAGAAATAGCTGAGAGTGACCGTCATTTCATACTACTTATGCATTTGTCATCAGAATGGATGGTTTAACATTTTGTTCTTTTACCAAGCAAGTCTTTTGTGTAAAGAAACATTATTTCATATTACCAAAAGGAGCTTGAAAAATAAAAACTACATCTGACCAATACTGTATGTAAATTTTATCCACTGTGACTGAGATGAAGTTTTCATTGAGCTTTCCAAAATGATGACCAGGTGTTTTTTGTGAATGGGTACAGTTTAGAAACTTATTGTTCAGACTAAATAGTTACCACCTTTCCAATTATGAATCACTACATCTGATCACTTGTGGCTACTACAAATGTCTTCCATTACACTTTGCTTCCATCTTCAATTTGTATTGTAGCATCAGTAGTCATCTTAAAGTGAATATTCAGTCAAAAATGGCAACACTTTCTGATTTCAAGTGTCTCAAGGATTTGTGTGTGTGTGCTCTCTTACACAAAGATTGATGCAACATAAGAATTGATTTATGTGATGTAAAGAAACACACTTCAACTTCTCTAAGACATAAAGGAGAATTTGGAATAATCTTTTTATAGTTTAAATATGGTGCTAATTTTTTACATGTAATTTTAAAGATGCTAATTTAAGATGCCATTCATTTTTTTTTTACTCAGAAGAACTTTGTGACTGCATAGACTTTTTAGTTTTATTTCACTTCTAATATGAATTTTTACAATCTACAGTACATAATCCATAGTAAATACTTCATCCATAAGGATGCCAAAAGTGGATAGTGCCTTTCATATAATCATCACCTGCTGAGCACTCCATAATGTTTGTGAGGAGTGGGCCCCGTCCCAAGTGAGCACAGGACAAGTCTGGTTTACAGACTCCATACAGGCAGCCAGATCCCACCCACATCACATGCACACTGGTCTTGGTCCCCAAAAGGCAAGGTAAATCAAAGATGCCATATGTACACACATCTTGGGACAGCAGGGAGGCAGAGGATAACATCTACCTGCTTCAAGGGACATCTTTACACCCTTTGCAGCTGCTGGAAAAGCACATTATGGAACACTGGCACATGCTGGTGCGGCTTTGTTTTCCTGTAGCCAAAGTTCACTAGCTATTAATTCCCTGTGCAATTCACACATTACAGACAATTTATTACAGGGCACCTCCAGTGGGTTATCACCTTAAGGTTGGTTTGTGCTGCAGAGGGTTGTGGTTGAGTTGTAATGCGATCATTGTGCAATGCTTTTGTCTTAACTGTTCACTTGTTTACAAACCTCTGTTAGCCGGAGAACTCGATCTCTTAACAACCTCTTGAAGGGTTGCTTTGGGGAGTACACCTATTCTATTTTTTTTTAACCTGTTCTTTGTCAGCGCTGCTGACTGTACTTATAGGCTATGGAGCATTAATCCCAAGACTGAAACTGGTCATGGCCTGGGGGGAGAGCGGGATGTTTAATAACTGTGGCAGATGCCTGCATGGTTACTTGAATTGTTTCATTTTTCTGCATGCAAACCAAGCCATAAAGATATTTTTGTACTCATTTTCTGTGGTGAGTTCTGCTGCTTTTAGAAGTAGCACTTATTTCCGTAAACGTCTACTACCTGCACTTTCCCTATCCTTCCTCTGTATCCTTGGAAATTTGGATATTTCTTAATTGTGGGGTTGTAGATGTGGGAAAGACAGAAAAGTGTTTGCAGTGTGATGGCACCAAGCAGTTACACTGTTCCAATTCACGTGCTGTGAATCATACGGTCCAATCCTGAACCTAAAAATATCTCTTACATTCATCATACTGAAGAAGGAGGGTCCATACACAAGACAAGAAAACTGCAGGTAGAACCTTTATTAAAAGTTAGGGAACACGTAATTGAATATAGTTTTTAAAAGACATGAAAAGCAACAAAACACATTGGGCCTGAATGTGTGAACAGCACCCAAATGTAAATGTCTCTTCACCCATCTCCTTGCCATACCCCTCTCCCTGTTGAGGAAGGAATAATGGGTGAAATTGTTCTTGGGAACAAACAGGGATGTCTTTTACACAAGACTTGGGAGGCAGGCACTTGGTGGGTTTCAGGGACACTGCGGGTCTATCATGCCCCTTCTGAACACTTGGGAGGAGGGGCTCCATGTGAAGGTTTTTGGATGCTAGTGAAGAGTGTGGTCCTGGAAATCCTGCAGACTTCTCCTTGTCACTTGGAGGCATGCATGGTGGCAGTCAGAGGTAGAGGAGGAGGTAGTGGTGGTGGCTCAGGGCAAAAGGCAGTGGCCATGGTGGCAGGTGGACCCCAAAGTCATTCGGCCACCATTTCTATCAGCATCTCTATTAAGGAATGCTCCCATTCCCTGTGGTGTGCCTCCGACTCCAGGAGTTGGTCCTTCAGTATCTCTTCCTGCTGAAGAGCCCCCCTGATTACTCTGTGCCCTAAGAAACTCAAACTGCTCATGGTTCCCTCTGTCCATGCCAATGAGCAGCTCCTCCAGGATGCTTCTCAGGCTGTCTGTGGAGTGATTTTGCCTGCCCTCCAGGCAGAATGTTTTCCCTCTCAGAGTTGAAGGTCCTGCCAATTCAAAGACCAGGGTAGCTAGCATTTTATTTATATATATTCCCTTTGGACGAAGCTGAGAATTCCCCCCACCAATAACTTTGCTGTGGGAGTCCACAATAAAGATACTTCTTAGCATTCCAGGAATGACTATTAGAATATCATTGGGTGTCAGACAACTTTTGCAGCTCCTGAAGAAGTAGAGGCTGCTAATAGTAAGACACATGTCAAAGTGTTTTTTTGATCATTTTAATTATTAAAAAAACACTTAGTGTCACATGGGGTTGGGGCAGTTCCTTCAGGAGTGATATTACCAGTTTTAAATTTCTTCTTTAAGGCGTGCCAATATTTGGAGTATGTAGGGTGTTTTCAGGGTCCCAAAATGGAAAATTGTTCCAGTCCTGTAGAGGAGATGTGGCACTCCATGCCAGAGAGATGTTTTTGTTAATGGCCGCTCTTCTACATATTGCAGAATGAAGAGATTTGGCCAACTATAAAGATGGACCAAGCAGATTTGCACAGCTGTTGAACCTCAAGACCCAGCTGGATTTCCTGCTGCAGTAGAAGTTTGCTGAAATATACTTACAGAAGAATTGGGAAGCAGTCTTGACGAAACTGCTGATGTGTTCAGCTAGCATCAGGGGCGGTGGAGTCTTCCCAAAAGTAGGGGTCCAGAGGCTCTGCCACCGAGGCCTTGCCCCCAGCCCAAGCCAGAAGTCGGAGTGGGGCTAGGGAGCCCAGCCCCTGTCCCTGCGGGGAGGAGGGGGCAAAGGCAGCCCCCTGCCCATGTGGGTATGATCAGGAGTGGCAGAAAGTCCCTAAAAGTGGGGGGGGGGCACTGGTGCCTGAACTGTGGCCATGCCCAGCCCAAAGCACCCCTTCTCTCTGAGGCCACCCACTCCCCTGATGTCCCTCTCTCATGCCACCTCTTCTCCCCAAGCCTCTGCCCCTTCTCCCAAGGCCCTGCACTGCCCCTTCTCCTGAGGCCCCTCTCCCATGTCACTTCCCCCCCCCCCAAGACCCCAGCCCCTGCTCACGCCTCTCTGCTCCCTGCCCCTGTCCCTATCCCTTACAACCAGTAAAAAGTGAGAGGGCCATGGCCCCCGACTCTCCTGTTCTGGCACCCCTGGGTGTGGTTGGTGGTCCAGGTGACCGCTATTGGAGTAGGATTCTTGGTTCATGTGTACTGATCAAAAGAACACTCTGGAAAGCTGTTCTGATGTGGGCAGTGCAGCTTGCTACTGTTGGTGAAAATAGGGGGACAGGGACTCTTACAGATTGGGTAAGACTCAGGCAGAAAAGTTTTCAGTGCATTATGGGAATGGGGGAAGGAGGACTATTTAAACTTGAGACTTGGTATGTGCCCCTTACCCACATCTACACTGCACACTGGTCTGAGGTATGTATGTACTGATACCCCTCAGGTGTGCTACCTTACTCACCCTCTAGTCACCTTCAGACATGTGCTTCTGGGATTTAACTGTGGACAAGCTTATGTCACAGATACACACATGGACATATGTACAATTGCTAATGTGGATGTAGCCTTAGGTAGCTGGGAATCTGTGTGGCTTAGAGGGAGGCTTGGTGGCTTTTTCCCTCACGCTGTCAAAGGGGTGACATGGGTGGAGGAGGAAGCAGAGAGCGCCTCGTTGAGTTTTAATGCAGGAAAAGATGTTTTGGTTCTATATTAGCAGTAGCTATTGCCATAAATAAATGGGCCAAATTCTGATCTCTGCATCAATTGGGAGAGCCTATGGAATCCAATGGTGTTACTTGAGACTTACCCTGGAGCAAGTGAAGCCAGAATTTTTCTCCTCTATGTGCTACTAATAAGATCACAGCAGGTTACATGGTTTCCAGTAACATTTTAGGACACCACTGATTTCTCACTTAAGTAGGAGCTGAAATAATGCAGCTACCAGTAAAAATGCTCTTAGAGAAAGAGATTTTATGAACAATGAGATGGCACTTTTGCACACCACCTAAGGCTAAGAATTTTCACAGAAAGATCCATCAATAGTCAACACTTAAAACCACAATGGGAGATTTCCCCTATTCCTTATTTACTGAAAACTGAATCTATGGTGTGCGATGTTTTCTATACTGGCTGTCAGGGTACATTTAATCAATGCTGAAAGGGATCTTCTTAGTGCTGGTAAATCTAAAATTACATCTACAACATATTACCTTCTATTCATGCACAGAATATATTCTATCGGTTTTGTTTTGTTTGCACCATCCCTCAACCTGCTTGTCTGCTCCATTCCTGTGAGCATTCTGACCATTGAAATAAACAAAGATTCTTCTTAGGAACAGGCCTATATGAACAAGGAAGACAGACAAACAAGATGGTAAGGAGTGCATGCATCCACCTGTATTCAGAGAGTAATCTCATGCCCTGTGCTAGATGTTGGAAAGTCACCTACCTGAAAAGCTGGAGGGTTCACATTATCCTTTGTTTTAGAAGTGATGCACAGTAAAATGCACTCTAAAAATCATTATTAGACAACCTTCTCTCAAACAGCCATTTAAAGAATACCCCCAAAGTCTGAAGACCTCTAGTTCAAGTTGCTTTACTTTATAGTTAAAGCCCATCTCTGTCAACACACAGATTTTGCTGTTGCATTGTGTGGCAAAAGCAGTTTTAACTCTGTATATTTCATGACTGGTAATATTTGATTCTCATTTATACTACTGTCATATTACACTTCTCTAGCTTGGCAAAATGCCCTTGAAAAAAATGTAAATATAGCTTATTCCCACATTAAAGCCCCGTTACACTGTCAGGTTGATGTAAAGAGGCCTTGATATAAATGACAACCAGCCCTGGAATTTTTAAAGTAGGTTGAATATGGAGCTTGTCAGCCTTAACAGTGACACTCCATGTCTATAAAAGAAATCCTTTTTTTCCTCTCCAATTAGTTTAACAAAGTTACAATACAGGAACATAGAAACCGGGCATCTATGCATATAGTATTTAAAAAAAAAAAAGCCCATTCCTTTTAAGAATAAGATGCAATTAACAGTATTCATCTCATAGATACAATAATTCTATGCGCTATCTGAACAATTACTGTTATTTCCTGATTCCAGGAAATCTAAAAAATTAAATCAAGTATTTTCTAAATTAGTAATTACCAGTAGCTTTATATTTTAAGGGACATTGTTCAATAGTGTATTTATGTAGATTTATATAACAATATACACATACACACAAAATCTGTAGGTATCCTACAAATTAATTAGAGTTATGATAGCATAATAGCTACTCAGCAGCATTAAATACTCATATTCACATAATAAATTAATTTAGTCAGTCAATAAATCACAGCAACAAACCAGTCCTCTTTAACCAGCATCAGGAAGATATCCTTAATCTTCTCCAAAATTTATTTTGCAGCATGTCCAGAAAACGACCATTCTAGCAATGTGATCCAACAAGGTTTTGGGAATATCCTCAAAAACAAGTCATTAAATCATGGATAATTGTTGTTTTATTTAGCACCAACCTGGCATTCAACAGCATTAGAAAAAGGCCAGGAGCCCTGTCTCCCAAGAACTCAGCCTCCTGAAAACAGTAGGTGAAACCACCAGGACTGAGACTAAACATCTCCTTTCTGGTTTGAGGTCTTTTTACAAATGTTCATTTTTATGGTCTTGCCTCCCCCTGCCCAAAACCACAATGACCACGGGGCCCTGTCCTCACAAACAAACCCTTCCAAGAACTTGGCAATATTTCAGCCAATCTTTCAATTGAAAATGACCAACAAAGGAATACAGCTTCTGCATCTGGGTACCCAAGAATGCTCCTCCCCTCCCCCTGCTAGCTGCAAAAGGCATTATTAATACATAAACCCTTTCCAATCCACCCACAAACACTTCACGCTAACCCTCTGTCTCTATCTCGGGGCCTTTCATACATTAAGGTGCCAGACTCCCTCTTCCACACAAAACAAATATTCTTCCCCTTTCTATGGCCATCACGTCTTTTCTCCTTCTACAGTCATAGTGCCCGTGTGGATTAACCAACTACAAAGGTCTCTAAATCTCTCTCCTACTAGTCCCACAGCCCTGGAAGTGGTAGAGACAAGAATCCAAGATTTGCCCCTTTCCTGGCCTCTAAGACCTCTCACATCCATGGTATAAACCAGGGGTCGGCAACCTTTCAGAAGTGGTGTGCTGAGTCTTCATTTATTCACTCTAGTTTAAGGTTTTGTGTGCCAGTAATACATTTTAACATTTTTAGAAGGTCTCTTTCTATAAGTCTGTAATATATAACTGAACTATTGTTGTATGTAAAGTAAATAAGGTTTTTAAAAATGTTTAAGAAGCTTCATTTAAAATTAAATTAAAATGCAAAGCCCCCCCGGACCGGTGGCCAGGAACCAGGCAGTGTGAATGCCACTGAAAATTAGCTCGCGTGCCGCCTTTGGCATGCATGCCATAGGTTGCTTACCCCGGTATAAACTCTTGCACCCACCCTCAAAAAACAAGAGGAGGCTACACTCACTACTATAGCATCCCCGGGTTCTCATGCCACTTCTAATTCCATCATTGCCTATATACCAGCCTCCCTGCCACAGAGAGCGCTCTATAGTTACCCACACTCACAAAGGGAATATCATCCTGAGGGTTTCCTCCCCTTGCTGGACTTTCATGCCAGGAGAAAACAGCCATCACACACCTCAGCCATACCACACCACCTCTCCCCAGCTAAATCCCCTCAGTACCAGTAGTCCATTGTTTGTTTGTTTTTTAAGAGCCTTCCAGCCCTGACTGCTGGGTCCCATCTGGCTGCGGGAGGCTATGATAGGAATAGGCCCCAGTGACAGTCCTTACTGGTGATAAGATGGTGGTGCCAGGCTGCAATATAGCAGTGGCTCCAATTCGCAACTGCTGTTTAAGCCCAAAATGTGCGTTTTGTTAAAAGAATAGACTAGAAGTGCGTCATTGACAAACACTATTACGGTGTGAAAAGACACATAGTTATGATTTGTTAAAAGCTATTATATCTAAGAAGAGAGGGTTTTTTCCATGTTTTTTTTACTTCAGCTTTCCTCTATAGCATTAGCAACCTGAACTGGTGCTAGTGCCCAAGGGCCAGAAACTGAAATGGACTATTAACAAAAAGGTAAAATGCTCATAAAACTGCCTTCTTTATTAATTTAATTTAGATAGCTTGTGATTTAGAAGGGCTGAGCATCCACAACTCCAACGCAATCAATGGAAGCTGCTGGAGTGCAGCACCCCTGAAAATTTAATTGGATACCTATAGCTGGATTTAGCTGCTTCATTTAGGCACCCAAGCTCAAGAGTACTGGACCTTTACTTCTCTAAGGCCCCGTATACACTGGCAAATTTCTGTGAACTAAAGCATCTTTGAGCACTGTAACTCCCAAGGCGTACACACTGCCAAGCTACATAGTTTGCAGAAACTGTGCAGTTGCAGTGCTATAAAAAAACCACCCCAACGAGAGGCACAGAGCTTTTTGCACCAGGGCTACAGCTCTGTGGTGCCAATGTAGACACCGTGGCAATTACAGCACTGCGACTGGCCTCCAGGAGGTATCTCACAATGCCTGTTCTCACCTCCCTGGTCATCAGTTTGAACTCTACTGCCCTTAGGTGACCAACTGTCAGCCCCATCCCATACATTCCTTTGCAAATTTGAAAGTCCCCTTCCTGTTTGCTCAGTGATGCATGCAGTGGTCTCACCGCATCTTTCCAGGTGGCCATGCCTGCTCCAAGCACCAGGCGATCCCCTGCTTGGAGCAATGCTGAGCTGCTGGACCTCATCGGCATTTGGGGAGAGGAGGCAGTGCAGTCCCAGCTGCACTCCAGCTGTAGAAGTTATGATACCTATGGACAGATTTCATGATGCATGATAGAAAGGGGCCATGAGCGGGACACATTACAGTAAAAGTGAAGGAGCTGCAGAACGCCTACCACAAGGCAAAGGAGGCAAACCGCCGCGCCGGTGCTACACCCATGAGCTGCTGGCTCTACAAAGGGCTGGATGCGATACTCAGTGGTGACCCCACCTCCACTGTGAAGGCCCCTGTGGATACTTCGTTGGCTCATGTTCCAGTCAAGAGTGGACCAAGCCAGGAGGAGGAAATCTTGGATGAAGAGGGGGAAGGGGACGCAGAGGCAGAGGATGATTCGGAAACTAGAGATGCATGCAGCCAAGAGCTCTTTTCTACCCCAGAGGAGCCTAGCCAGTCACATGGGTTGCTAGCCAGTCGGAGCTTGGCAAAGCACAAACAGGAGAGGAGGCCCCTGGTAAGTGGATCTGATTTTGTTGTTGGGGGCAGGAGGGTTGCAGGAAACAGGCTTCTTTCCCACCGCATGCCTAATCTGAGCGGAGGAACAGGCTGTTGATTGACTCCCTCACTTCATGGGAATCTCCCTCAGAGATCTCCAGGAAACTCTTGTGGAGACACTGGGCAATCCGCTGCCACGGGTTCCTTGGCAGAGCTGCTTTGTTTCTTGCCCCATTAACGGTAACTTTCCCGTGCCACTTTGCCATGACTGGGGGAGGGCGTAAGGGGAGGAATAACCATTGCTGCACAGAGGCTAGCCACATAGGCGCCAGGGCGGAAGCTGCAGGATTGGAGAAGACCCTCCCTTGATTCCCTGCTCACCCTCAGCAAAGAGATATCTTCCATAATGATCACCACCCATGGAAAGTTTGGGGACATAAATTATTATCAGCCCCACCCTACAGTGCTGGCTCTCCCCAAGAGCCACATGCCAAGTGTACAACAGGATCCGGGAAGAGTGATTTACCCTGCTCCTGTGACTACTCACCATTTTGGGGGTCTTGTGGCTCATGTGTGCTTGCCTGGGCTCAGCCAATTAGTGACAGGTGTGTGAGTACTGGCTGTGTTTTAAAGCACTGAATCACTGTTGTCTGTGTTGCAAACAATACTGCTTCTGTAAAATGTTGCATTTAAACTTCACAGAGATCTTGGGAGACCAGCCTCCCTTATTGGCATCAGAACAGGTGCACAGAATTAGAAAGCGTCCAAGAAGAACTAATGAGGACTTTCTGCGTGAGGTTATGATGCACTCGTCTGCCAAGAAACAGGAATTGAAGGAGTGGCGGGACAGTGAGAAGAAGGACTGAAAGGAGAATGTGGCACACCAGAAAGCAGCCATGGAGCAGCTCCTAACAGTTATGGAGTGCCAAGAGGACACACTCCAGGCGATACTAGTTCTTCAAACCGAGCAGCTCAGCGCCTGACCTCCCCTGCAGCCTCTGTCACAAAACTCCTTCCCATGTGCCCCCCCCCCCCCCCACACACACACTGCCAACACACTAATCAACGTCTTGGCTCCACTCTCTACCCGCAGCATTCCACTCCTCCCTCCTCACAGTCCAGCAGTGTGGACTCCCACTACCCACTGCACTCAACACCCATCCCTCAGCAGTTTGGCCTTGCTGAAGTACAGCACTGGGTGCATTGTACTCCAAAGGAGAAGGATGGGTATGCTCCCTGGATATACACAAATCTGTAGCTGTCCTGGGACCCCTCCTCCTCTTGAGAACTTCCCTTCCCCCATACCCCCTCCTTCTCCCTGCTGATGAATTTTTTCATTTGACTCTCTCCTCCGCTTGTTGTCTTTTAATAAAAGAACTGTGTGTGTTTGGAAGCAATCTTTATTCTATTAAGTGAAAGCAAAAGGAGCACTGCAAAGCAACATACAATAATGTTAAGGCACCTTCTTACATCATGTGCACCAATCACCTCCTAGCATTACAAGTACTGCAATCCCGAGCATAGCAACAAAAATTAGTGGTTTTCAGCTTCAAATTGCAGCCTCAAGGCATCCCTGATCCTTATGGTCCTGCACTGTGCCCCTCTAATAGCCCTGGTCTCTGGCTGTTCAAACTCAGCCTCCAGGTGCTGAGCCTCTGCGGTCCAGCCCTGAGTGAATCTTTCACCTTTCCCTTCACAAATATTATGAATCATACAGCACGCAGCTACAAGCATAGGAATATTGTCATCGGCCATGCCCAGCTTCCCATAGAGACAGCACCAGCGGGCTTTTAAACGGCCAAATGCACACTCCACAGTCATTCTGCATTTGTTCAGCCTGTTGTTGAACCACTCCTTGCTGCTGTCAAGTTGCCCCGTGTATGGCTTCATGAGCCACGGCATTAAGGGGTAGGCAGGGTCTCCCAGAATCACAATGGGCATTTCGACTTCCCCTATGGTGATCTTCTAGTCCGAGAAGAAAGTCCCTGCTTGTAGCTTCTTGAACAGGCCAGTGTTCTGTCATGCACCTTTCCAGACCAGTCCCCGTTAATGTCTGTAAAATGCCAACGGTGATCCACAAGCGCCTGGAGAACCATTGAGAAATACCCCTTGTGATTAATGTACTCGGTGGCTAGGTAGTCTGGTGCCAGAATTGGAATGTGCGTGCCATCTATCGCCCTGCCACAGTTAGGGAAGCCCATTTGTGCAAAGCCATCCAAAATGTCACGCACGTTGCCCAGAGTCATGGTCTTTCAGACCAGGATGCGATTAATGGCCCTGCACACTTCCATCAACATGACTCCAATGGTTGACTTTCCCACTCAGAACTGATTAGTGACTGATCGGTAGCAGTCTGGAGTAACCAGCTTCCACAGTGCTATCACCATGTGTCTCTCCAGTGACAGGGCAGCTCTCATTCTCATGTTCTTCTGTTGCAGGGCTGGGGCAAGCTCATCATACAGTCCCATGAATGTGGCTTTCCTCATGAGAAAGTTCGGCAGCCACTGCTCATCATCCCAGATGTGCATCACGATTTGATCCCACCACTCAGTGCTTGTTTCCCAAGCCCAAAAGCGGCGTTCCACTGTGGTCAGCACCTCCGTGAATGCCACAAGCAATCTTGTGTCGTAACTATTATGTGTGGCGAGATCAATGTCACACTCCTCTTGCCTTCCTTGTAGATTAAGGAATAACTCCACTGCCACTGGTGACATGTTGGTCAGAGTGAGCAGCATACTGGTCAGTCGTTCACGATCCATTCCTGCAGCCCGAAGAGGCAGGGTGCGCACAGGGGCGGCTCCAGGCACCAGAGCAGCAAGCATGTGCCTGGGGCAGCAAGCCGCAGGGGGCAGCCTGCCGGTCCCTGTGAGAGCGGCAGTCAGGCTGCCTTCGGCGGCATGCCTGCAGGAGGTCCACCGGTCCTGCAGCTTCGGCATACCCGTCACCGAATTGCCACTGAATCGGCGTGACCAGCGGACCGCCCGCAGGCGCGCCACTGACTGCTGTGCTTGGGGCGGCAAAACACATAGAGCTGCCCCTGGGTGCGCAGTACACAAACTGTTGAAAGATGACACCAAATGCGGACGGAAGCACACGGATTGCTGGGATGCGAAGCAATGCATCACGGGGCATTAGGACAGGATCCAGGATGCCCCGCGACCCCCTCTGTCTTCCCTCAACTCTTAGCAGTAGAAGAGAAAGAGGTGCTCTGTGGGATAGCTGCCCAGAGTGCACTGCTCTGAATACCGCTGAAAGTGTCGCAAATGTGAACATGCTATTGTGCAGGCAGCTGTCAGTGTGAACACACAATAGTGGTTTCCCTTCAGCGCTCTCTGAGTGGTGCTGTAACTTTGCAAGTGTAGACGTGCCCTAATTCTTCATTTTTAAGCTGCCTCTTTAACCCATCAGGTCATATGAATTATTCTTCTAAACTCCTTATTGTTGCAAAATTCACACATTCAGGAGCAGCAGCATCCAATTTATTCAACAATGTGAATGACTCCAACGTGCTGCTACTCCAGTGAGTCACTCACACCAGATGGCTCTTGTTCAAAGTGCTTCTCCTTATGAAACAACCACTTTAAAAAACTGCCCCAATGATTATGTTACTGAAATCTACAACCACGAGTAGACTTATTCTTAACAGCTCTTCATAGACACTCTAAATTTTTTTCTGGAAGGACAAGTTATGGCTGTAGGGTGGCCTCTTACCATGTCCCTTTGAGTGACTACTTCTGTTCTTAGGCCTGGTCTACTATACAGAGAGGTATAGGGCTATGTCGGTGTAATTAGGGTGATGCTGTGTCCATATAGACAATGCAGTTACTTACATCCACCGTTGACTGTCACTCATCAATGGAGTCATGAAATTGACAAGAAAGCTAGACTGTTACCCCGGGGAGTGTGGGGGTCTCCAGCTAGAGCCCAGCTGCCCCTCAGACTTCCCACTTCTAGTCAGGCTGCACTCTCCCCTCTCCCCCTGGGAGCTGGGCTGCCCCATGAGTCCAGTTCCCTGCTCCCAGCCCAGAGGGAGCTGCCTGTGGAGCTAAGAACCTGGGCTGTCAGCCTCCCACATTGTGCCTCTTAAGTCAGTGGAAGTGCTCCTGGTGAGGATGCACACCATCGACAGAAGGAGGGTGGCGTGAACATGAACCACCAGAGTAATTACTGCGGTGGTTATAAGTTGTCCTAGCATAGGTTGACTTAAGTTTCTAGTGTACACATGCCCTAAGTTAAACCAGTGTAAATATAGAATAACTCAACTGAAATCAGCTTCCTAGACAGATACACTCATCCAACACAGAACATAAATTGGGAGGCAGTGTATCAGTCACACGTCATATGGTGGATATTTGGCCAGTGCATCATTAGTACTAGTATGTCTCCTGGCATAACTTCTTCTTTCATTTACACCAGTGCTACCTCAGTGGTTTCAATCCTTCTTCGAAAAGGCCTTTCCTGAGTCAAAGCATGAAAATTTCCACTCCTTAAAAAAATAAATCCATACAAAAATCATGCAACATGTGCCAAACATCTCTTCTCAGTCACACTTCTTTTCTCACGCCCCATTCCCACATCCCACAGTGGTGATGTGATGTTGCCTCTGGACTGGAACCTCTTTGGGGCAGGGAATTTTTTACCTAGCCTTGTAGAAAACCTGTAAAAGTCGTAACACAATGCTGGCACTATTTTAATATTAAATAATAATTAATATGATTACACCAGTTCATCTGTGAAGTGATGTTTTGGTTCTCTCTCTAATCCAAGCTGATATACAGGCAATTTGTACTTCTGCAACCTTCAGCTGTTCTTTCTACTTTAGGCTCTCCCTTTTTCATAGTAAGAAGGGAAATGGGAATGGGATTCAGGCGCATTCACTGGCAATAGCAGCAGAGACTCAGCATCACCTCTAGCAGTTGCATCAGGCAGGGGTGAAAGTAACTGAGGACACTTACCGGTACGGGAGGGTGGCTCCGGTCCCCGGAAGGGGCGGGGCCTCGAGGGGAAGGGCGGGGCTGGGGGGTCAGCATCCCCCAGCCAGCCCTTGGCCAGCACTGCCTGGGGCTCCCGTGTTGATTTAAAGGGCCTGGAGCTTCGGACGCTGCTGCTGCAGTAGCAGCAGTGGCGTCCGGAGTCCCGGGTCCTTTTAAATCGCCGGCCGCAGGGCAGCTGCTCCCTTTGCCCACCCTGCCCATCAGCGGTCAGGGAGGCAAAAGGGCCAGGGACTTTAAAGCGCTGCAGGGTCCTTTGCCGCAGGAGTGCTTAAACGTTGCTGTGCCCCCCGTCCCTGTCGGCGGTCCCGCCAACGGGGGGGGCGCAGCGACATTAAAGCGCTGCCGCGGCAAAGGACCATCCTTAAAGTGCTGCCGTGGCAGCGCTTTAAAGTTGCTGCTCCTTCTCGCCACCCCCGCGTCGGCGGCCCTGCAGGTATGGACCCTACCGGCAGGGCCCCCGACAAGGGAGGCAAAAGGGGCAGGGACATTAAAGTGCTGCTGTGGCAGCGCTTTAATGTGGGCTGGGTATGGGCCGGTGCAGGTTCTTACCAGTATGGAGTACCGGCCCGTACCGGCTCACTTTCACCCCTGCCATCAGGTATTGTGCTCAAGTACAAACAAGACCCAGCAAATCTTACAGTTCTGAAACAAAGTTATTGATAAGCTCAGTTGGAAGTCACATTTATCATGTCCTTTTCTTGGTTTTCAGTGCATTCTGTAGGCAAAAATACTGCTTAAAAGTAACTTGTGCAAATTAGGAATCCATTAAAAAAATTATTGATCAGCTTTATGGCTTTAAATGCACTGGGTTCTAAAACATAATTTTTTTTGCTTTGTTTCTATACATTGTAATTCACATCATAAATATGGACATAGTGGCTTAAATCATAGAATCATAAAAATGTAGGACTAGAAGGGACCTCAATAGGCCATCTACACCAGTCCCCTGCACTGAGGCAGGACTAAGTATTATCTAGACAAGTGATATTCAGACTGAGGCGTGAGCTGCAAGTGGCTCTTTAATGTCTGTCCTGTGGTTCTTTGCAGCACATGATATTAAAACACTGTGTGATTTAATTATTAACCAATCTGAGTTATTAACCAATCAGGAGGATTTTATTATGTTATTAACCAATTGTAGTTGATAAAATAATAATACTTGGTGAGTCATTTTGCTGTGAGAATTTATACAAACTAAATATTTCCCTTGTCATACTGTTTAAATATGACTATATAGTACTATAAAAACAACAAGGAGTCTGGTGGCACCTTAAAGACTAACAGATTTATTTGGGCATAAGCTTTCATGAGTTAAAACCTCACTTCTTCGGATGCATAGAGTGAAAGTTACAGATGCAGGCATTATATACTGACACATGGAGAGCAGGGAGTTACTTCACAAGTGGAGAACCAGTGTTGACAGGGCCAATTCAATCAGGGTGGATGTAGTCCACTCCCAATAATAGATGAGGAGGTGTCAATTCCAGGAGAGGAAAAGCTGCTTCTGTAGTGAGCCAGCCACTCCCAGTCCCTATTCAAGCCCAGATTAATGGTGTTGAATTTGCAAATGAATTTTAGTTCTGCTGTTTCTCTTTGAAGTCTGTTTCTGAAGTTTTTTTGTTCAATGATAGTGACTTTTAAATCTGTAATAGAATGACCAGGGAGATTGAAGTGTTCACTTACTGGCTTGTGTATGTTACCATTCCTGATGTGTGATTTGTGTCCATTTATTCTTTTGCGGAGGGACTGTCCGGTTTGGCCAATGTACATGGCAGAGGGGCATTGCTGGCACATGATGGCATATATGACATTAGTGGATGTGCAGGTGAATGAGCCCCTGATGGTGTGGCTGATGTGGTTTGGTCCTCTGATGCTGTTGCCAGAGTAGATATGGGGACAGAGTAGGCAACGAGGTTTGCTACAGGGATAGGTTCCTGGGTTGGTGTTTCTGTGGTGTGGTGTGTAGTTGCTGGTGAGTATTTGCTTCAGGTTGGGGGGTTGTCTGTAAGCGAGGACTGGCCTGCCTCCCAAGGTCTGTGAGAGTGAGGGATCATTTTCCAGGATAGGTTGTAGATCGTGGATAATGCGCTGGAGAGGTTTTAGCTGGGGGCTGTATGTGATGGCCAGTGGTGTTCTGTTATTGTCCTTGTTGGGCCTGTCCTGTAGTAGGTGATTTCTGGGTACCCGTCTTGCTCTGTCAATCTGTTTCCTCACTTCCCCAGGTGGGTATTGTAGTTTTACGAATGCTTGATAAAGATCTTGTAGGTGTTTGTCTCTGTCTGAGGGGTTGGAGCAAATTCGGTTGTATCTTAGGGCTTGGCTGTAGACAATGGATCGTGTGATGTGTCTTGGATGGAAGCTGGAGGCATGTAGGTACGTATAGCGGTCAGTAGGTTTCCGGTATAGGGTGGTGTTTATGTGACCATCACTTATTTGTACTGTAGTGTCCAGGAAGTGGATCTCTTGTGTGGACTGGTCCAGGCTGAGGTTGATGGTGGGGTGGAAATTGTTGAAGTCCAGGTGGAATTCTTCAAGGGCCTCCTTTCCGTGGGTCCATATGATGAAGATGTCATCAATGTAGCGCAAGTAGAGGAGGGGCACTAGGGGACGAGAGCTGAGGAAGCGTTGTTCTAAGTCAGCCATAAAAATGTTGGCATACTGTGGGGCCATGCAGGTACCCATAGCAGTGCCACTGACTTGAAGGTATAAGTTGTCCCCAAATCTGAAGTGGTTGTGGGTGAGGACAAAGTCACAAAGCTCAGCCACCAGGCTTGCTGTGGCCTCATTAGGGATACTGTTCCTGACAGCTTGTAATCCATCCTCATGTGGAATATTGGTATAAAGTGCTTCTACATCCATGGTGGCCAGGATGGTGTTTTCAGGAAGAACATCAATGCATTGTAGTTTCCTCAGGAAGTCGGTGGTGTCTCGAAGATAGCTGGGAGTGCTGGTAGCATAGGGCCTGAGGAGAGAGTCCAAATAGCCAGATAATCCTGCTGTCAGAGTGCCAATGCCTGAGATGATGGGGCGTCCAGGGTTTCCGGGTTTATGGATCTTGGGTAACAGATAGAATACCCCTGGTCGGGGTTCTGGGGGTGTGTCCATGTAGATTTGTTCCTGTACTGTAGCTGGGAGTTTCTTGAGCAGATGGTGTAGTTTCTTTTGGTATTCCTCAGTGGGATCAGAGGATAGTGGCCTGTAGAATGTGGTCTTGGAGAGTTGCCTGGCAGCCTCCTGTTCATAATCTGACCTGTTCATTATGACTACAGCACCTCCTTTGTCAGCCCCTTTGATGATAATGTCAGAGTTGTTTCTGAGGCTGTGGATGGCATTGCGTTCTGTACGGCTGAGGTTATGGGACAAGTGATGTTGTTTGTCCACAATTTCAGCCTGTGCACGTCTGCGGAAACACTCTATGTAGAGGTCCAGTCTGTCATTTCGACCATCAGGAGGAGTCCACGCAGAGTTCTTCTTCTTGTAGTGTTGGTAGGAGGGTTCCTGTGGGTCAGTGCACTGTTCAGTGGTGCGTTGAAAATATTCCTTGAGTCGGAGACGACGAAAGTAGGCTTCCAGATCACCGCAGATATATATATAGTACTATATAGTACTATAGTAAATGAAACAATGAATTCACAATACTGTGGCTCTTTTGGGTAATGTTGATCACTAATTTGGCTCCTGAACCACTGAGATCTGAGTAGAACTGACCTAGATCATCCCAGAATTTGTATAACCTATTGTTAAAAATCTCCAATGATGGATATTCCACAACCTCCCTAGGTAATTTGTTCCAGTGCTTAACTGTCTGTACGGTTAGGAAGTTTTTTCTAATGTCTAACCTAAATCTCCCTTGCTGCAGTATCTGATAACGCAGTGTGCTTCATAACTTCTTTTGCCTTGAGATAGACCAGTGGTTCTCAAACTTTTGTACTGATGACCCCTTTCACATAGCAAGCCTATGAGGGTGACACCCCCTTATAAATTAAAACCATTTTTTAATATATTTAACTTTATTATAAATGCTGGAGGCTGTGACGGGTTGGATCACAGAAACCCCCTTGGGAGCTGCCACCCGATGTGCAAAGACTACCCCTGCTTCTGTTTTCCCTGCCAGCTCAGGACTCCAGCACCCTGTCTTGCTGAGCCAGACACTCCCGTCTGGCTCCAGACACAGACCCAGGATCTGAATCTCCTGTCCCAAAGCTGCAAGTTTACCTGAAAACAGCTCACAGCTTGTCTTTAGCACTCAGATGCCCAACTCCCAATGGGGTCTAAACCCAGATAAATCCGTTTTACCCTGCATAAAGCTTATGCAGGGCAAACTCATAAATTGTTCGCCCTCTATAACACTGATAGAGAGATATGCACAGTTGTTTGCTCCCCCAGGTATTAATACATACTCTGAGTAAATTACTAAATAAAAAGTGATTTTATTAAATACAGACAGTAGGATTTAAGTGGTTCAAAGTAGTAACAGACAGAACAAAGTAAGTCACCAAGCAAAATAAAATAAAATGCGCAAATCTATGCCTAATCAAACTAAATACAGATAATCTCACCCTCAGAGATGTTTCAGTAAGTTTCTCTCAGACTGGACACCTTCCAGGCCTGGGCACAATTCTTTCCCCTGGTACAGCTCTTGTTGCAGCTCAGGTGGTAGCTAGGGGATTCTTCATGATGGCTTCTTTCTCTCTCTCTTCTCTTCCCCCCCTTTATATATCTTTTGCATAAGGCGGGAACTCTTTGTCTCTCTGGGTTTCCACCCCCCCTCACTGGAAAAGCACCAGGTTAAAGATGGATTCCAGTTCAGGTGACATGATCACATGTCACTGCAAGACTTCATTACTCACTTGCCAGCACACACATATACAGGAAGACTCACAGGTAAATACAGCCATCTGCAGACAATGGGAGTCATCAAGATTCCAAACCATCATTAATGGTCCACACTTTACACAATTACAATAGGCCCTCAGAGTTACATTTTATATTTCTAGTTTTAGATACAAGAGTGGTACATTTATACAAATCAGATGATCACACTCAGTAGATTATAAGCTTTGTAATGATACCTTACAAGAGACCTTTTGCATGAGGCATATCCCAGTTACTTACATTCACTTATTACCGTATTTTCTCTAAAACTATCTCAGTTACATTATATTGACTTATTATCAAGTTTTTATAAAACCATATAGACTGCACAACGTCACAATAGACCAGTGGTTCTCAAACTTTTGTACTGATGACCCCTTTCACATAGCAAGCCTATGAGGGTGACACCCCCTTATAAATTAAAACCATTTTTTAATATATTTAACTTTATTATAAATGCTGGAGGCAAAGCGGGGTTTGGGGTGGAAGCTGGCAGCTCGCAACCCCCCATGTAATAACCTTGCAATCACCTGAGGGGTCCCAATCCCCAGTTTGAGAACCCCTGAGATAGAAGCATGCTGCATAATGCAACTGTTCCTAGATTCCTCACCCAGGCTCAGGACCCCTGGTCATGTACAGCTAAGCGCCAATGTAAAAGTCATGGTGGGCTGTAGATAGCTATAGAGCATAAAGGGTGCATTGGATAGACATATTGTCACCTCCATAGGATTCTCCTGACCTCTCTTTAAGTGTCTGATTAAAGCCTTTCTGTTCCCTTTACTTTCTGGCTTCTGTTTGAAAAATCAAACAAAGAAGAAGAAAAAAAGACTTCTTTTGGCAAATTCTTCCACTCATGTCCTGCAGGTTTACTCAGGTAAAACTCACAGTTCAATCAATGCACCGTTTCTGAGGCTTTTACTCAGTTTTATCTAGTCCTTACTCAGCAAACTCCCATTTTTTTTTAATTGTAGCAAATGGATTGCACTTGGTATGTTACCATCTTTTGGCTGTACTCTGTGTAGAGAAGTCAAAGTTATTGGCTAAGAAATATATTCTGTGCAAATTGTTTCCTTGCTAAAATGTTATGCGCATATATTCTGTTGCTTTGTTCTGTAGATCAACAGTATTATCCATAGAATGAACACTCTATCCTTCCTATTTTTGAGACATCTGCAGGTTTCAAAACCATACTGCTCATTCTCTTTTTTTAAAACCGTGAACTCCAAATGTCATCATCTTCCAAAAGGATCTATTCCAATTTACACTGATACTCTGCACCCAAAACCAGATCTCAATCCCTAATTGTGCATTTAGCTCTGAAAACCTTGATCAGACTAATTGATATGTGTTCATTTGATTGTCACATGGACTTATGTACTTTTTCTTGAAAATAAGCAATTCATTGGCTTTCCTCCAGTCCCTTGCCAAAATTAAGTCAATTGTTTGTAGACCTGCTCAAACTGGAGCCATTTATGAAAGACTACATAGTCAGAAAAATGGTCTTGTGATCCACAAGGGACCAAGAGCAAAAATTATTCCCCTGCTGGGCTGAATTGTAATTGGCGTATTCATTTCTTACTGACAGATTATCAGTCTATCAGGAATCATCCATCATGGTTCTCCCCACCCTTACCATAAACTCAGTGTATGAAATCAGTGAAGAGAAAAGGAAGAGGAAAGTAGGTAACTGGTGCTCATCTATCCTTTTCCCCACAAATGCAGTAGCCAACCTGAGATAAATGCAGACTTTACAGGAGTTGGGAGAATATGTAGGAACTGGGACTCTTTGCAGGCCATCACTTCCCCACTTTAGATCCATAGTTCTGTCCTGTACTCCAGTAGGATTATTCTTTCATTAACAGAGCTAGAATTGCCAATTATTGTGCAACTCCATGTGACATTTCCCACCCGTGAGAACAAGTACTATTTCCCACTGCAGGTGTCATTCTCTCTCCACTCATAGCTTTCTGAATCATCTGGATAACAGCAGGAGAGCGATTGGAGACCAGGGGGATGGGCTGAGAGAGCTGGGGGAAGGCTGGGTGAATGGAGTGAATTGGGGATTGAGGAGTAGAAGATCCTAGCCACTTTCATTCTGCCACTGCTTCTTACCGGCCTCCCACATACTTTCCTATTTTCATTCGTGTCCTCTTCTACTGCTGTTCTCTTTCAGCCCAATCACTAGAGAAATGCATACATAATCAGAAATAGTGTGTGTGCACACATGCACCCAGAGAGAGAGAGAGAGAGAATTATTCTGGGCATTAGGCAATCACACTACCTCCCTGAAGCTGTTGGGTGTGACAGATTACTTCCATTCAAGCGAATGGGGGAACAATTGCATGTCCTTTGGTTAATGATATTGAAAAAATGGAAAACACTGCCCAAAGACTAGATTGCCTGATAGCCTGGGCAGTGACCAGGCCATCCAAGGGGTTTCCCCGCAACAAATGCAAGGACATGAAATTGATTGATTTGATTGTGGGCATGTATGTGTGAGTCAGTGTGTCAGAAGCTGCAGAAACACCACAGAAGCATACAGAAAAGTCTGCAAAGAAGCCAAGATGATCAGAGAAACACTTGTAGTGTGGCCCTGAGAAAAGCTAAAAGAAAGAGCTTGTGTCTAGAATGCTGGCTAACGAGTGGCTTGGAACCAAGCAAAGATATTGTCTCCTGCCATTTGATTGCTACTGTGTTCAGGGAAGCTTTTGTGTGGGGCTTTATATACTTTTTTTGTAAATAAACAGAACTGCATCAAAGAAATACCTGACTTCACCATGAATTTCTCTCAACAGAAACAACCTCCAAGACCACAAAAACTGGATAATTGCTCAAGTAATTATATATTAATTTAAAAGTCCCCCCAACCTCCCGCTCATGCTACAATGTTGTGAATACCACATAGCAGGAAGTCAACAGACAAGCCCTAGATGTAGCTGTTTAAGCAGTCAAAAGGAGACAGAAATGTCACCAAACAAAATTTCTAGAGAATTCAACAAAATTTCTAGAGAATTCAACAAAGAATTTATATATATATATATGTGTGCACATATATATATACATATATATATATATGCGCATGCACACACACACACAGAGTCACAAAATCATTCACAAGCAGCTCAAGTGTTAATAAAATCCATTCCATGCTCTTCTATCTACATTCTGTAGCACACCAGAAGCAACTACACCAGTACACAGTCATCATCAGGAGAGCATCCTCTGCTTATTGGGAAGGAAAGTGCAGCACTCCACTCATTGGGAAGGGTGCTCTGTACACTGCAGCCCAGGTTGGCTGGGGTTGGTTAACTTCAGCTTAGCCTCCCTTTCTTGCCAGCCTGGATTTGAGCCATCAGGTTTGTGAAAGGGAGGGAGAGCCCAGAGCCAGGGGAAGAGGCATTCACCTGACCTGAGCTCGGTGCTGCAGGGAGCCAAGAAAGTAGATTAAAAAAATAAAAATCCGCTGGCCGGACCCCTTCCACCCGCTTCCAGCTTCTGAAAACAGCTGGGCAGCTGATGCCAGGCCAAGCCAGGGGAAGGAGTAAAGGGGGAGCCGAAATCAAGCTAGCTCCACCTTTGCTTCTGTAGTAAGGGTTTCATTCCTGGAGGCACGGTGCCACTCTGCCCCATTGGAGCACATGGGCCTGTCTCATCCCACCCCACCTTTCATCCGTGCGGCTCTCCTTCTCTGGCTAACCTGCCTCCCCCACTCTGCACATTTGGTTAGCCATCTTTCCCTACATAACAGGCTGTGCTACCTACTATGGAGTGGTGAGAAAGAACACATTTGGGTAAAAACAAGTCCTGGCTAATGTGCTGCTCTCTCCAAAGTGCGCCTGTCTTAGCAAAGTATTTAATTAGCCTCCACAAACCTTTTCCTCACCTGCAGATTATAGTTATCTCAGCCCAAGAAGCCCTAGAATGTGATTCCTTCTGAGGACATGCTCAATTGAAATGTAATGACATTGACTTGGTGTGCAACAGAATGTAGTAAGAAGAACATGGAGTGGATTTTATTAACACTATTGAGCGGCTTGTGAATGATTTTGTGACTATAGATATTGGTGACTTCTTTCTCTGAATGTCACTGTAATTAGCAGTGAAAGTCCCTATATTTGTCACTGGTCACTTTGACATTTATCTTCTTGCTAGGGAAACCAAAAAGTCACTAAATCTAGTGACAAAGTCACTAAGTTGGCAACACTGCTACGGATGATGGCAAAAATTAAGTAGGACTAACTGAATAGAACTTAGCAGGACCATCAGAGATGGCCTGAGCCAAAGAAACCCAGAGCACTTTTAGACTCATATAATTTAAGGTTATAAGGGACCATCATGATCATTAATGTGACCTCCTGCAGATCACAGGCCACAGAACCTCACTGAGTTGCTGAAGTCCTCAAATCTTGATTTAAAGACTTCAAGTTACAAAGAATCCACCATTTACTCCAGTTAAAACCAGCAAATTACCTGGGCTCCATGCTGCACAGGAAGATGAAACCCCCCAGGGTTTCTGCCAATCTGAGCAGGGGGAAAATTCCGTCTCAACCTGAAATATGGCGATGAGTTAGACCCTGAGCATGTGGGTGAGACTCACCAGCTGGTCAACTGGGAAATTATTCTTTGCAGTAAATCAGAGCCCTCATCATCTAGTGACCCATCTGCAGCTGTTGGAGATATTTGCTAATAGTAGTCATGGGTGGGCCATATGCCGTTGCAGGCAATCTCATCATCCCATCCCCTCTATAAATTTATTAAGCTCAGTCTTGATAAAACAAGTTAGGTTTTTTGCCCCACTACTTCCCTTGAAAGGCTATTCCACAACTTTACTCCTCTGATGGCTAGAAACCGTCATCTAATCTCAAGCCTAAATTTACTGATGGACAGTTTATGTCCATTTGTTCTTGTGTCAATATTGACCCTTAGCTTAAATAATTCCTCTCCTTCCCTGGTGTTTATTCCTCTGATGTAGTTACAGAAAGCAATCATATCTCCCTTCAACCTTTGTTTGGTTAGGCTCCTTAAATCTCCTCTCATAAGGTAGGTTCTCCATTCCTCTGATCATCCTAGTAGCCCTTCTCTGCATCTATTCCCATTTGAATTCATCTTTCTTAAACATGGGAGACCAGAACTGCACAGTGTTCCAGATGAGGGCTCACCAATGCCTTATATAACGGTAATAACATTTGTCCTACATCTACAAGAAATACCTCATCTGAAGCATCCTAGGATTACATTAGCCTTTTTCACAGTCACATCACATTGGCCAATTCAGTTGCACTGAGCCACTCTAGGCAGCTGGCAGACACCAAGACAGATTATTTGCTCTAGTCTATCTTCTTTACACTGTTCTATAACTTGTCCACTGGATAAAAGTCCAATGTGTAATTAATGGGATTTCTTAGACAGGTAGAAGTTCTGGAATCACCCTACATTGTCCACCAGCAGCGGGTGTGTACCAGTGGCATGTCCAGGTAAGGTGAGGGTGTAGTCAGTACATAGCACATGCATGCATTTCATTTCAATGGAGTTACACTATTAATTAATTTGTCCCTTTGTGTTTATTATTAGGCTGTTTGCCTGACACTCATAGATGCATACCAATAGATGGAATTAAAAATTCCAGTAATGGTGAGGGCCTACAAATTGCTCTAATTCATAGAAGAATGACTCAACGTAGGACACACAAAAGATGGGCTATAATAGGCTGCTCCCACAGAAGGAACTCTCTAAATGCAACAATAAACCTTGGGGTGTGCAGTAGGGCTGATAGAAAATTGGAAATTCCATCCTGTGGGAAAATCCAATAATTTGACATTTGTTTTTTCCTAAATCAGGATGGAAAAAGTCAAAATACCAAACCTTTTTGCAGAAAGAAAAGTTCTGATTTTTGGAACTTGGGAGTTTGGAAATATTGAAATATTTAGTTTAAAAAATAGAATACATATTTATGATCAAAGTAAATAATTTCAACTTTCCCAAATTGAAATATTTTATTTTGGGTTGGTTCATTGAACTACATCTGCCTGAGCTGCTGTGATGCCTCATGGGAACTGTTGTTTGGGTACCTCATGTCCCCCTTCTCCTCAATGGGCTCTCTGGCGGACTACATCTCCCAGGATATACCACGGTCATGGGATTCCCATGATGCATCAAGGCAGTTTAGTGAGAGAGGCGGCCACAGTACATCATGGGAAATGTGTCAGGCCAAGGGGCCAAGGCCATAGGTAAGAATGGGGACATGAGGTACCTAAACTACAACTCCCATGAGGAAGTGTGGCAGCTCAGATGGACACAGTTTGTTAAACTGACTTGAAATGAAATGTATCAATTTGCTTTGACAAATGAAAATATTTTGATTTGGCTAAAAACAACATGAAACTAAATATTTTGTTTAGTTTTTCCCAATTGAGGGGGGAGAGAAGGTAAAATAAATAAACCTATGGAAAACATCAACTTTGTGGAAACCACATTTTTCATTGAAAAAAAAATTAGAAAGAAATTCCAAATATCTCTAATCAGATCTAATGTCAACAGATCTGTTCTAGGGCTGAATTTGTTCTTGAGAGTCTTTGATATACACGTAGCCCTAACACAAAGCTATGCATTCTGGTTCCCTATCTCTTTAAAGACCAACATAATCTCTTATTCCAAACTCACATTAATTTAAATCAGGAACAACTCCATTGTTTCTAGTGTGGTTTTACTGGTACAAAACCAGTGGAAATGAGAAGCAGTCCCAATAATCTTTAGACCATGCACTACACTAGAACATGAAGAGTTCTCCATGAAGAGGCAGACTTTTAATTAATAGGCACTTTCTTCATTTTAGTAACCATATGGCACCAGATTCTGCTCTCAGTTACAACAATAGAATAAGTCAATGAATTTGAATCAATGGAGTTTATGTCAATGGAGTTATTTCAGATTTACTCTGGTGTAACTGTGAGCAGAATTTGGCCAGTAACACCATATTCTACCATTGATCTTCAGAGAAAATTAGCATTTACTTCAATGAGAATAAGACCGGTCCTCCATATGATCAAGAGTCAAAAAAACAGTGGATCAACAAAGGGGGTGTGTTTGTCATTCTGTTTGTTCCTCATCACACTTTTCCCTAGGCAAATTTTAGTCCCTAGAAAACATTTTTTTTTTCCTCTCAGCCCACAGCCTCCTCCACTTTGCTATCTATCTAATATCATAGTATCTGGGTGCCATTAAAAAAGACAAAGTGAAAATTATGTTCCATTTTGCATTATTCTTTTAGAAATAGTCTTTTATATTCTTGCTAACCAGGGTTTCTTAGGATTCTGAGGAAGCAATTAAACAATGTTAAATATACATACATATAGGTTTTGGAATAAGAAAATACAGGACAAGAAGGAATACAATGAGCAGAAAAAGGTGAGGATGGCAAGGCCATTGTTGAGAACTGTGCAAGAAAACAGATCAGAATACTGAGCATAAGTAGCTCTTCATTATAGTGCAAGCATATATCATGGTACTGTTATATAATCTGGTATGCATACATCTTCATAGTGGAAGGTAATTAAAGCAATACCACTGACCCTATAAAAACTGACCATCATTTAAACAATCCCAGTAATATTATAGGACTATGGGCTGGATTCAGTAAAATAGGACGTCCGACTTCTATGCAGTGGAAAACAGTAGAGCTCTGCAAAATATTGACTTTCATGGCTTTTTCAAATATGCCCAGGCTTCAGCAGTGTGTGCAAATTGAATCTACCATTATGGAAACAGATGATCAAATTTATTACAGAACAGTACTTTTTACAGATTTTTTTTTTAAATCTATACAATTCCATAGGAAGGATATAAACTCTCTATTTGTATAACTTACAAGTCAATGGCAAATGATAACATTTGCTATTAACTCCAGGGGTTTTTACAGTAACTTTTATAGAACTGCGTTAATTCCTACATAACCCTATGGATTTCATCCCTAGTATATTCTAAACTGTCTGTAAATATTAAATCTGGCCATGTTTGATTAGTTTTTCTAATCCTTAAGTCCTGACATATGATAGATTTTAAAGGATTTTTGTATTGCAACATATTAAGACTAATTTGAAAAACCTGTGGGAAAAAACCTCAAGGCTGATTGTAGTACATAGGAACACGGTATAAGAAAGTAACAGAAAAAAATGAAAAAAATTGTTTAATTTATTTTACAGTTATACAAATAATAAAACAGTAATACCCAAATGCTGTACACAAAATAATATTAGAGGACAAGCGTGACAGAATACATCTTAACACTGTAAACTACACAAATGGTATTGTGACTGCTCAGTAGCAATAGTACTGTGCAGAAATGCTCTACTCCATAAACTCTCTTCCTTTATTATATACATTTAGAACAATTGTGCTTTTCCCTACACAAAGTAGCATATCTTCAAAACAATAAAATTTAATGTGCAATATAAAGCTTAAATCCTGCAAGAGGCTAGGCGCCAATTTGTTCTGAGCACTTCAACTCTCAGTGAACTCAATGAGAGCAACGAGCGCTCAGCACTTCACAGGATCAGACCCTAAAAAGAAAAAAAAATGTACTGAACCCACAGGTTTATTTATCTGCAAATTGCCGTCAATTCAAACAAGTCGTCATCCTAATGAGCGTGTTGATTTTATTTTTAATGAGAAGTTTATTTCAGGGTAGGATTTATTAATTGTGGTTCAGTTTGCAAAACACATCAAATTGCCCAAACCCTTTCAAGGCTGGACACATTCAGTAGATGTTAGACTTGGTGAGTGGGAGAGGGAGAACTGGCCCAAAGCTGCAAACTTAACAAGCAAATATATTATCCATTATTCTCCATTAAACCACAGGAGAGAGGGTCCCTGCCAAAGAAATGTGAAAATACTAGTTTATAAATCATTTACAACAAATGTGTCTGAATGAAAACGAATTCCTCTGCTAACTTTGTCTCACTGTAGATCTGCCTCAAGATTCTGGCAACATAACAGACAGTTTCCAGAATTTTGTTTTCAATTATTATTCTTTTTTAAACATATTTGCTAGAATCATTACTGGTGATTGCTACATCTTGTGTAGGAAGAAGTCAGTCATTTGAGACCATTCCTCATTCATAAGCGGCTTAATCTGATGCCCAGTTTCATTTCTCCACCAAATCAGGTATCATTATAGCACGTGGGCGACTTGTCCATTATTTTCTCTAGTTAACATAAGTCAGCGATAAGTGTTGGGCAATAATTACAATGGATGTTTATATTAGCAGTTCTGTAAGCAGTGTGGGGAGATGAAAACAACAGAACTCATCCAAAGCTGCTATGCAGATTTGAGCTAGATTGTTGTACTGTGAGTTGAAGAACCACACAGTGAAATCCATTCCCCTGCATAGGCCCTATGACCTATTTAAACCTCCACATAAGTTCTATGAGGCCAATCCTTCATCAACCTCTACAGGAAAAAGAGGGTCACATAGTGGAAGCAGTGTGATTTCACTGTTAAGGAAGGGGAGGATTTGGGGAATTTGAATGGAGGTCCAGGGGCAGCCCTGTACATTATGGACATCAGCTTTGTAATCCTTGTGCAGCAGTGTTTAGGAGCAGGGCATGGCAGGCCAGGGATGGGCTGGCATCCATGGATCTGCTGATGAGGAGATGATTTACCGGATATTGACCTTCACAAAGGGAGATACAGTATCATGGAGAAGGCGGCTGCAGTAATGGCCACAGGACTGGGAATCCCCCTCTTCAGTCTACCAAAGAATCTCCCTACATTACATTGAGCTACTGGGTTTGTTTGTGGTTTCTGCACTGGGGTCAGTTTCATCAACAGAACTAGATGTGAACACTGCAAAATAGGCTCATGCATATCTTTTAAATACTCATTCATATTCTGCCTACTTCCCCCAATCTTCATCTGCTGAATTTAAAATCTGAACAGAAAAAAACTCATCTACTATTCTGTTTCTAGGTCTCACTGGTTTCCCTAAGTCTACTAAAAAAGCGATTTATTTTTCTTTTTTTGTGCAATGGGAAATAAAGCATGTCCATCTACTTTGAACTTTCTCTATCTTCATTGAACTCATATTGGAGTATTAAAAAGTTTCCTGAGATGGGGCAGAAAAAAAACAGTTTTAATCCATGAGGAAGCCCTTTTTTGATTGTAGACTCTGCCATCTCAACAGGGAGACCAAATTCACAGACCACAAAGTATGTAGTAATAAAGGTATGTGAATAAGCTAAAAAGGCACTACTCTGAGCTTCTCTGAGATGGATATCAGTAAATCTCTCAGTGGACAGTCAATCATTCTATAAATAATGGGTGGAACAAGACAACCTCCATGCATATTTACCATTAACAAGGATATCATCCATATTTGTTTTAAAATGCAAATCTTTAATGTTTACCCTACACAGTTTTGCAGTTTTTCAAACCCAAGCTAAAAACGTTCCATTCAGTGCTGCCAAGTAGCTCTAAGTGATTCCCCTATGATTTCTGGAATAAAAAAACAAAACAAAAAAGGTATTAATCCATGATCATGTAGGCCAAATCCTGGACCCCAGCACAAAGCCAAAGCAAACAACTGTTGTGCAGGAAAGCTTGGTGGGGGCAGGAGAGAAATGTTGATTATGTCTATGAGATGGACAGCTGTGCCTTCAAACCTCAGTCTGTTAGCTGCAGTAATAAGTTCTGTGTCCTCCTCTGAGGGGAGTCTGGCTAGTGGACTTGCATGATCATAGACTTTCCCCTGCCATGTGTAATGAATCCTGGACCCTCAAATTAGGAACAAAATTTATCCTTTAGGGCTAAAACCCACCATGTGTTGTATAGATGCAGGGGGGAGGAAGGAGGAGTTAGTCAACAAGGCAAAGATATGCTCTTAGAACTTTCTTAAGTGCTAGTTCTGGAGCCTGACACACATGACTGGAGACATAATCAGGCTTCAGACCCCACTGTCATTAGGGAGCAATCAGAGTGAAAGTATGATATGGAGCTCATTCCACTAGAACCATCACGTCCAAGACCAGCAGTTGGGATCAGGGGGGGTCTTCACTTGGCTACAGTCATTCCTCTACCAAGGTGTGAGTAAAGTTCTTTAAACTAGCTCTTCCCCTTTTTACTCATGTATCAGGTGTTAAGTTTCCTGATATACACATTCTAAAAAGGAAATATTCTGATTTTACTTAACTCCAATGCATTCAATCACTCTAATTACCCAAGTCTGTGATATGAACAGACTAAGAAATGGTATTACAGACTCTTCTGTACTAGATCCTGAAGATTCTCCTTCTGCCACTGCTAAATCTCTTTCTTGGACAAGTACAGGACAAGACCAGTTATTCTGAGTAATAAAATGAATGAATGAGGTTTGGAAGTAAAGAACTGATATTGGAATAATACAACAATGTGCTATTTGCATCAGTTACTTATCAACATGTTGGACTGATACAAGACAGGTATATTGTCCAACACTGTGAGAAATTTAGATTTAAAAAGGACTTTGTTCAATTTATGCTTTATTTTCCATTCAGTTTTTTTTACCCATTCCAATATGACAGGGATATTACATATTGCAAAATTTTGCTACATTAATTCTTTGTCATCTTGGTTAAAAGAAAACAGATTCCAAATAATTAAAACCTCCCATTGACTATGTCATAATGTTTTTATTACAGTAATTAAAAACTGAATTTTGCTCCAATGGAAATAAAAATCACACTCATGTTTAAGTGCATGGAATAAAAACAATTTGGATATTTCTAAAGAACAAATCACTTGAGACAAAGTCAGCTTAGGGAATTTGTTTGAGGCTCTTCATTCAAACAAAGTAGGCAACATATATTGCAGTAAACAACAATACCCAGAAACATTTTTCCTTCAGCACCACAGCAACACAGTACTAAATGTACGTTTTCTGCATGAAAAGAAAAACAAAGGTATTTGTATACAAAAAAATCAGTGTAATCTTTGGTACCAAATGTAAGGGCACCTTCTTATTAAGTACATCCTCTCCAGTTGACAACAGAAACTTTTCCGTAAGAATGGCTCAAAATTAGCAATCTCATAGTGGTTCTGTTTAGCTGGTACTGACAACCGTAGTTAAAAAAAGCAATCTGGAGGTTTAGAGTTGTGCAACAGCAGGATACAACATAAATACTTTTTAAGTATTTGATTTCCCCCCAATAAGAACTTATTTCTTCAAATACAACTCTTTGAAGATTTTATTTTTAATTGTTCCTATTGTCCTCATAAAATCCTTTAAGGATTCCAATACCCAAATGAATAAAACAGCAATCAGAAAAAACACCAACAAAACAATGAGGTTATAATACAAGGTCAAACAGTCCCCTGACTGAAGGCATTTACTTGCTCTATTTAATCTTATGGACATCACTTTCTCCACTAATTCCACCATGATTTCTGATGACGAAGGCTGTTTTATTTCCCCAAGGACAGATTCCATCTGTTGGGTATTTCTTCTATAAGCTGCTCAATTTTGTGGTGGCAAGTCAGCATTTAATGGACTATTTGCTTCTTCTTTAATTGACGATGAATGCATCATTGGATCTTGTAAACACTACTGATTATACATTCAAGCTTTGTTCTTAGTGAAAGTGGCACTTACTTGAACCCTTGCAGTCAAGATATCTTAGTTTTATAGCACTTTACAGGTATAATATCAGCTGGTCATGGACTTCAGGTAAGCTTCCTTTTCCCAATGGCTTAGTGGGTATTGAAATATATCCTCTGTTGGATCCCATTGCCTTTTCACAACATCTTTATGATGAAGTGACTATTCTGTACTTTATATTGTACTTTACATGTGCTTTATTGCTGTACACATTTCCCTGTTGTTAATTTCAGTGCTCCTTGGTTATGTAACATATGTAAAGTTTTAAACTCTAATGGCATCCTATGAGGGCTGGCATTAGAAAAGTATCGATATTTTAGATCATCGTAGTAATGATATTTGACTGGTTTTCCATAGAAATCCTTTGGGAAAGGCCAAAACCCATACAGGTGAATTTCATCACAAAATCTGGTAGTGAGCGTGTACATGAGGAGACCGGTGCTGGGTCGTTTGATGTGGACCTTGTTTGTCAGCCAGTAACTACAAAGCAAACAAGAAAAAGACAAGTCATGAAATGTACATACAACTCCTTGTAAACAAAACTTGTGAAATGCACTTAGTTTATCTTCATTATATACATTATTTTTCTTTCATGCATGTTTTTATGGGCTTCATTCATTTCCTTGGAATAGATATATACAGATTAGCTGGTTTCTTCTCCTTTAGGGCAAGATGGTGAGCAGTTACTTGCAAAAGTAGTTCCATTAATTTTCAGTGGTATGACCTGTGTAGGTAACTGCTCACTTGTGTGAGAAAGGAGTTCACAAGTTTTTAAAAGGGGTTAACTTTCTTTTTGGAGGAGGAAGTTGAAGCCTTGACCAACACAAGGTATTGCTCCTGAACTGAAGCTTTACATTGGCTCAGCTGTATACTAGGAGTTAGGAATTCCAAGACAAAATGCAGTAACCACTTGAGTTCTGGAACTGCCAGCTCCAAAAGCTATAAAAGGAGATTTCATTCATTTTGAAAAGACACTCTTTTTACATTATTTCATAGACATTAGATGAGGGGAAGACCTAGAATACCAGTTTACCTAGGTGATGGGGACTGCCACCCTCAGGGGCATTGTTAACAGGTCCAGAGGGTAACAACTACACCTTCTTTCTTAATGAGACAGGGCCTTAAGTTTTTTTTTTGTTGTGAGATGGGTCATGGTATGGAAAAGTTTGGGAACCACTGATTCAAGATTAGCACCTACTAATCAGGATCATTTGCTATAGTTAAACACTAAGATAGGAGGAAGTATCTGTGCCAAACAAATGTTTAAATAGTTCACTTTGACTATAAAATAGTTCAAATCTTTGGGCCAAAGTCTTTTAGACTATTCTTCAAAAATATGCATGTAGCTGTTCTAATTATCAGGTAACAGCATAGGCAAAACGGGTCATGTAGACATATATCTGATCATTTGTACTTAGAAAGATCCAGTTTAATAAACAAATATCTCATTAGCCAATTTAAAACACACAAATATGCAAATTAATTGCTTGTGCAAAAGTAGATGCAGTTATAAACATTTTTGTGTAATGACCTTTAGCTTCACTTAAGAAAACACATGAAGGCAAAACTGTATTTTTGTAAAATCTGATTCATTGTTTCATTGAAAAATAAAGGACATTTTTATTAAAGTAATCTGACCCTTTAACTTGTTTGCATGTTTACTACAAATTTGAGACTATTCCTTTTCCCCATCACAAGGATTGCAACTTTTTTTATAAATTCACCATTAAAATGAACTACCTCTATCCTTGATCGATATCTTTATACTTACTAACAAAACCCTCATAAATCTGAACATGCTTTTGCAGACTTGATAGACAAATCTGTGCGCGAAATCAAGATGTTACCAAAAGGTGATGTATCTAATTTCTAATCTAAAATACTGTGCAATGTTGTAGTTACACTGTTTCTTTGGTTTTCAGCAAGCTCTCCTTCCAAACGCAACAGAGACAAACATACATCTTGGCAGGCTTAGTTCTGGATGTCATTAATCACAGGTTTCTCAGGTTTTTTTAAGCATATGTTGGCAATGAGATAGAGCCTCTCAACTGCGAAAGTTGATGCAAAGAGTGACAGAGAAAGAAACACAAGAATGTGAAGAATCAGCTAAATTTAGGCTTTTTTTCTTGCGTGCCAAAAAGAAATCCTGACTGATGACACTCCATTGGAAGACCATTCACATCTGTTTTCTGGTACATTTTGAATAAACTGAGGGAACTGTATTCTGGGAGAAGGCACTGAGTTGAACCATGTTTTGACAGAATTTTATTTTCTTGGTTCTATTCAGGTTTGCCAAAGTCTGTTTTTAAGAGATGGATGTGCCAGCAATTCACAGGTTTATGAAAAAGGAAACACTTTTGTTAGGGCCAATGGAACTAATCCACATAACATTACAGCTACACTGACATAACATTACAGCTACACTGACAATGACTCATTAGGTCAGCTTATTTTCTTCTAAGCTATATTAATTTTTATATTAACACCAGGTTAAAGAGAGGCCAGGCACATGAGTTTGAGTTCCAAATTCTAACAAGCTCTCAAGGCAAGCTCCGTCCATTGAACAATAAAGACAGCATGTTATTCTCTAATGATAAACCTTTACCTCCACACTAGCTTGCCATTCTACTACCCAAGCAGACCAGCCTCACACTGAACCTTTGACAAGCACAGAGGCTGTTTCACATATCATTCTTGCCTAAAAAACAAGTGAATGAAAACATGAAGTGCAAGGCATAACAGTACTGCACAGCTCTCATAACTGCAGACCAAGAGTTACATTTTGTCTTGCTCATATATATTTACTTAAAAGTTTCCCCATCTATAAAACTGGGCTAATGACATTTACCCTCCTTTGCAAAAGATGTGGGGATCTCTGGATGAAAAGTGCTAAACAAGAGCCTAGTTTTATTATTAATTGAAACAAACAAAAGTGGTCTGATTTTTATGCTGAATATCCATACATTCCACTGAAGTTAATGGGATTATGTTTGCTCGCTCCACTGAAAATCAGGTCACTTTTACATAGGTACCTAAATATAGATTTTAGGAACCAGGGGGTGTTTTCAAAGACACAAATGGAAGTTGGGTGGACTACACCCAAACCTCCTGGGTGGTGATGGGATGTGTGGAGGGCAATTATCGACCTTTCCCCCTCCCTCCCAGTTGCTCCTGCATGCACTGCCCTGCATCGACTCTGGAGGGCAGTGCATGGAGCACAATGCTGATCCCTGGTCCCAGCTGCACAGCAGCGGGCTCTGACCCCAGACTTCAGCTGTGCAGCCCCCAGCTCTGACCACACAGTACGTGCGCTGACCCCCAGCTCCGGCCATGCAGGCTCACCCCCATCGCCCTGGACCCCACTGCCTTCCCTGGCCCCACATTCATTGCCCCTGGCCCCGCTGCCTCCTCCTGTGCCCCCCCCCCGGCTTAATTTGTCCTGGAGCTTGCTGAGAAAAGTAATATTAACAAACATACAAGTATCACTTTTCACAGCAGACTTACTAGCTAGCTGTGAAAAGTTTTGCCTTCATGTGTTTTCTTAAGTGAAGCTAAAGGTCATTACACAAAAATGTTTATAACTGCATCTACTTTTGCACAAGCAATTAATTTGCATATTTGTGTGTTTTAAATTGGCTAATGAGATATTTATTTATTTAGGGTTACCATATTTCAGCAAGCAAAAAAGAGGACGGGAGGAGCCCCGCCCTAGCCCCGCCCCTGCCCCTCCCACTTCCCGCCCCCAGAACCCCCAACCCTCCCCCCGTTCCTTGTCCCCTGACTACCCCCTCCTGGGACCCCTGCCCCTAACTGCCCCCCAGGACTCCACTCCCTATTTATGTACAGGCGTGACTACCTGCCCTTTCCTGGTTACTATACGCGGCCAGTCCGCATCCACATCCAGTAGTTAAAAAAAATAAATAAACTAATAATTTAAATTGGAATTTCATCCATTAATAAGTATTTATTATATAGTTAAAACCATTCTATTGAAGGACAGATATTAAATAACACTAAATATGTTAATGTTCAAAACAATATTAAAAATTTGAAAATTTAGAGCATGGAAACCAAAATAGCTAAAATTTAGTTTTGGCAAGATACACGGAATGGAAGCTCCGGGATCTTTACCTGTCACTGAATATAGCCATCATACCAATAGTGGAATATAAAACAAGTCTACATATACTCTCCTTAAAATTTTTACTTCTGTCCATTCCCAATAATTGTAACAAATCATTATTCCCTTCACTCCACTTGCCACGCGCCCCAAGCACAAAACCAAAGAAGTGGATATTTTTACCTCCCGTTAAGTTTTTAATTTCTTCCTCTAACTCAAGATAATAAGCCACCTTCTCACTGTGGGCTTGTTCCAAACTTCCGGCATTATCCTCCCATCGCACTGTAACATCAACCACCACTGCTGTATCTCCTTTTATAAATATAATATCCGGCTTTCTTAACTCACCCTTACTATTTCTCAAATGGGGCTCTATTATTGCCTTCCACCCTAATTTACCAACCTTATCTACAACTGCAGACACTACTCTATTATGCCTTTTTATCCTAGCATTCTTAGTCTTATAACATTGTCCTGAGATATGGGGAACAGTCTCCCGCACTTTACCGCACCATCTACAAAGAGCATTCACACCTCCTCTTCCTCTTGCTAATGTCTCCCTAGTAGGATAACTATTTGCCCTAAGCTGCAATGCTGCGATATACGCTGACGATTTAACTTTACTAGAGTTTCTAAAAATCGAATTACTAATTAAATCATTTTAAAAATATTTTATCCCTATTCCCTGACATCTCAGTTCCGACCATCTTAAAAATTCCTCTTCCCTCCATTTCTTGGGATGAGATGTTACTGCACTAAATAACAATATTTTATCCACAAGATTTTCTCCTGCATATAGATAAGATAGGTCCATCCAATCATCTCTCGAGACAATATGTCTCCTCCATTTATGAATTAACATATTTGGGATTTGCACACTAAACTTAGTGAGAGCTAAACCACCATCCCTACCTCTAGAATAAAATATCCCATCTGTGGTACACTGAGGTAAATGTAAAATCTCTTTAACTATTTTTCTAACTAACACATCAAGATCATCTAAAAGATTAAAAGGGGGTTCTATTAAAAGAAGATTATAAAATAGCTTCGGTAAGATGTATGTCTGTAAAATTAATATTTTTTGGGCCGGTTTTAATGGGGCCTTAATTAAATTCTCACTCCAATCTTTCAATTTTTCTTTAAGTACCGGTCCCCCTACACCTATCCAGGGTTCTATTCTAGCTCCTAAATATTTTTCAAAATCCCCTGGTTGAACATATTCCATCTCCTCTGACCCTATCTGCCAATTATCCTTAGGATTAACTACATAGGTTTTATGTTTAGTTAAAATATGAAAGCCTTTCGTTTTCTTCACATTAACAGAGAGATTAATATTTTTACAAAACTCCTCTAAAATACCCAAATTTTTGATCATTCCTTTATATGAGCTACTTAAAATTGCCACATCATCGGCAAAAGCCAATGACGTGACACTATTACCCTTAACATAAAAACCACTTCCTTCTACTTCTAATCTAGTTAAAAGGGGATCCATAGCAATATTAAACAAAATTGGGGACAACGGGTCACCCTGCTTGACCCCCCTCCTAATTAAAATAGACTCAGTAGCTTCATCACCCACCCATACCCTAGTTGTGCAATTATCATAAAGGTCCCTAATAATATCTATAAAATGTTCATCTATACCAAATCTTCTCAACCCGGCTATTATATGTCCGTGTCTCACAGAATCAAATGCTTTAGCCAGATCTACAAACACTATTGCAATTTCATTCCCATTTCGTTTAGCCCCTTTAATAAAATTATCTAATATAGCAATATTTTCCTCACACCCAGGGGCGGATATAAACCCTTTTTGTCTACTACATATCTTAACTGTTTCCACCAGTCTTTTTGCTAATATTTTGGTATAGATTCTAATCCAAACTGACCCAATTGTCAATGGTCTCCAAGATGTTAACTTCTTCATTTCCTCCTCATCTTGTGTCTTTGGTATTAAAATCGTTCTATTTTTCTTAAATTCATCTGGTACCTGTCTATTTAGAAACCATATATTAAAAATTTTTGTAAGTATTAAGGAGTCTAAATTAAAAATATCCCACAAATTGCTCACTTTTACTTTATCTGGGCCAGGAGCACTATCTTTTCTTATTTCTCTTAAAGCTATTCTAATCTCATCCACAGAGATCGGACTCATTAATATATCATTATCCACATTCTCTGTGGATGATGGCCACCCTATCATATTACCATGTCCAATTGTTCCCAAAATATTTACATAGTATTCCTCAATTTCTTTCATAGGGATAGCACACTTAGCCTTATCTGGCTCTCCCATTATAATGCGAGTCAATCTTCTTCTATCCTTATCAAATAATTGTTGATAGAATTTATACTTAGCTTTCTTTGTAGCATATCTCCTACTTGCATTAAATTGCTTCCTTCTCCCCTCCTTTCTCATCTTCCCTTTTCCTTTATTCCTCAACTCTATTTGACTTTCATTTCTAGGGTCCTTTCCCTCTACTAATGAATAACATAATTTTTCCAACATTGCCCATCCGAGAGCTTTTGTTAAATCCTCCTTTAATAATCCTTCAATTTCCCCTAAACTATTTATTATTTCTCTTCCCTCCCTACTTTGTTTTCCCCGTTTACATATTTTCTCCACTAAATCCACTTCTGGATGTCCTTTTAGTGGGAAAATCCTCTCTCTTGGGGGCGGAATTTCTAATATATTTACTCTAATGTCCTCTACCTCAGTCACTTCCTCCCTATCTCCTGTTACCACTAACTTCTTCTTTGCTAATTCTCGTCTTTTATCTGATATTTGTTTATTCGTTTTGGTCCTCATCTCGCTCTCAATACATTTATTTATATTCCTTTTCCCAATATATTTCCTTTCCAACTGTATAAGCTGCGCAACCTCATCTTTGGTCCATATACGAGATCTAATCGATCCCTCTTTGATCTTACTTTTAGCAGCCATATCTTCTTTTCTTTGCTCATTCCTCACAGCAGGGTGTCTATGTCTACAGTGTTGGCTCAATCCAGATCTAGTATGAAAACCAAGCCCACAGACCGAGCATGTATGGCTCTTCATTGGGGTATCCGCCTTCTTGGGTATGCACTTGGGGTAGTGGCTAGCTATATTACGATATTGAGAAGATTTTCCACATTTACTACATACAACTCGTATGGCTTTACTTTTATGAACCACATTAATGTGTTTGGCCCATTTACCAAATGTTGGTAATATCTGGGGACATATTGGACAATTACAACTATCAACGGGATACTCTAAATAAAAAACCCCATCCTTCCACGAACTACTTTCTAATATATTTATATTACTACCAGTACTGTTAAGATCCTTATTACGATCCCTATTAAAATCAGTACTTGGTCTAAAACTATTTAATAAACTAGACCCATTAACTAAATGAGCATTAAGATATCCCGATTCCCTAACATATGGATCATCAAATGTACTTAAATACTTAAAATCTGGATTAAAACTGTCCATAGTTAAATCATTAAAAGTGTCCCTTGTAAAAACCATCGGTAAGATAGATAAAATCTCCTCACCACGATCATCACAAACATTCTCCTCTACCTCCTCTCCATGCTCCACTGGGAGGACTTGATTCTCACTCTCATTCTCATGAGACTTCATTATAGTCCACACCATTTTATCCATTGGTCCAGCGACCCTGATCACACCCCTAATATATTTAACACTGTCGGCCGGGGCATCAAAGCCAACAGCGGGGGCATTATTAACCCGGTCCAGCGCCAATCCGGTATAAAAATATAAATTACTTTTTTCCATAGCTAAAAGATTTACCCTTCTCAGGGGGAAACTAACCCTTTCCAGGGGGAGTCAACCCGTACCTGGGGGAGGCTACCCTTACCAGGGGGGCATCCATGTGGCACCATATGGGGCTGCCCAACCCCGTCCCACACCCCACTGAATGTGGGATGTGGGTTCGTCCTCCACAATCCGCCTGGCTATCCAAGCCAGTTACCGACTCTCACCACGAGGAGGTAGCGGTTGGACTTGCAATCCAGAGGCTTTTCTCAAAGAGGGGTCCCAAACAGCATAATGTCGAGCTCTAACGGGCGTGTGAGAAAAGGCTCAGATCTTGGTAGGGGTTGCCCCTATTGACCGGGCTCACGCCCACCCCCACCTCACCGATAACCCATTCTCTCACTACCCTCAGGCAATGTTTCCGTCCAAGCCCGACAGCTGAGAGGGTCCAGAGACGCATGGAGAGCCATTAAGAGAGCCTCCCTGCCTCTTGTCCCCTGACTGCCCCAACCCTTATCCACACCCCTACCCCCAGACAGACCCCTGGGACTCCCACGCCCCATCCAACCACTCCCCACCCCCTGACAGCCCCCCCAGAACTCCCAACCCATCTAAACCCCTCTGCTCCCTGTCCCCTGACTGCTCCGATCCCTCTCCGCACTCCTGCCCCCTGACAGCCCCCCCCCAGAACTCCCAACCCATCTAAACCCCTCTGCTCCTTGTCCCGACTGCTCCGATCCCTCTCCGCACTCCTGCCCCCTGACAGCCCCCCCCAGAACTCCCAACCCATCTAAACCCCTCTGCTCCCTGTCCCCTGACTGCTGCGCTCCCCAGCACAACAAAACCCGGTCCCTGGCCCTGCACAGTGCTGCCGGACCGGGCTGCAGGAGGAGGAGCTGCCGGCTCAGAATGCAGGGCGGATGGTAACCCTATGCATGTAGCTGTTCTAATTATCAGGTAACAGCATAGGCAAAACAGGCCATGTAGACATATATCTGATCATTTGTACTTAAAAAGATCCAGTTTAATAAATTAGGGTTACCATTCGTCCGGATTTACCCGGACATGTCCTCCTTTTTGTGCTAAAAATAGCGTCCGGGGGGAATTTGTAAAGCACTCAAAATGTCCGGGATTTCCCCCCTCCCCCGGCAGAGCAGAGCGAGCAGCTGGGAGGGCTGCAGGAAAGTCCCGGGCTGGACTCCGGAGCAGCTGTAGGGGAGCCGGATCCGCCCTGCATTCTGAGCCGGCAGCTCCTCCTCCTGCAGCCCGGTCCGGCAGCACTGTGTAGGGCCAGGGACCGGGTTTTGTTGTGCTGGGGAGCGCAGCCACGTGTCCGGCTCGGCTCGCACAGAGCCCAACACCCTGTTCTGAGCAGCAGGGTAAGGGGGCCAGGGGGCAGGAGAAGGGGCAGGGAGGTTCTGGAGGGGGCAGTCAAGAAACAGGGGGGGGGGGGTCGGGAATTCAGGGGGGTGCTTTTTGGGGGGAGTGGAGAAAGTTTTGGGCAGTCAGGGTACAGGTAGGGGGTAGGGTCCTGGGGGGCAGTTGGGGGGGGTCTTAGGAGGGGGCAGTTAGGGGACAAGGAACAGGGAGTCTTAGGTAGGGGGTGGGGTTCTGGAGGGCAGTTAGGAGCAGGGGTCCCAGGAGGGGGCAGTCAGGGGACAGGGGTGGGGGGCTGGGAGTTCTGGGGGGGAGCTGTCAGGGGGCTGGAGTGGGGAGAGGGATCGGAGCAGTCAGAGGACAGGGAGCAGAGGGGTTTAGATGGGTTGGGAGTTCTGGGGGGGGGCTGTCAGGGGGCAGGAGTGCGGAGAGGGATCGGAGCAGTCGGGACAAGGAGCAGAGGGGTTTAGATGGGTTGGGAGTTCTGGGGGGGGCTGTCAGGGGGCAGGAGTGCGGAGAGGGATCGGAGCAGTCAGGGGACAGGGAGCAGAGGGGTTTAGATGGGTTGGGAGTTCTGGGGGGGGCTGTCAGGGGGTGGGGAGTGGTTGGATGGGGCGTGGGAGTCCCAGGGGTCTGTCTGGGGGTGGGGGTGTGGATAAGGGTTGGGGCAGTCAGGGGACAAGAGGCAGGGAGGCTTAGATAGGGAGTGGAGTCCTGGGGGGCAGTTAGGGGCAGGGGTCCCAGGAGGGGGCAGTCAGGGGACAAGGAACGGGGGGAGGGTTGGGGGTTCTGGGGGGGCGGGAAGTGGGAGGGGCAGGGGCGGGGCTAGGGCGGGGCTCCTCCCGTCCTCTTTTTTGCTTGCTGAAATATGGTAACCCTAAATAAATAAATATCTCATTAGCCAATTTAAAACACACAAATATGCAAATTAATTGCTTGTGCAAAAGTAGATGCAGTTATAAACATTTTTGTGTAATGACCTTTAGCTTCACTTAAGAAAACACATGAAGGCAAAACTTTTCACAGCTAGCTAGTAAGTCTGCTGTGAAAAGTGATACTTGTATGTTTGTTAATATTACTTTTCTCAGCAAGCTCCAGGACAAATTAAGCCGGGGGGGGCACAGGAGGAGGCAGCGGGGCCAGGGGCAATGAATGTGGGGCCAGGGAAGGCAGTGGGGTCCAGGGCGATGGGGGTGAGCCTGCATGGCCGGAGCTGGGGGTCAGCGCACGTACTGTGTGGTCAGAGCTGGGGGCTGCACAGCTGAAGTCTGGGGTCAGAGCCCGCTGCTGTGCAGCTGGGACCAGGGATCAGCATTGTGCTCCATGCACTGCCCTCCAGAGGCGATGCAGGGCAGTGCATGCAGGAGCAACTGGGAGGGAGGGGGAAAGGTCGATAATTGCCCTCCACACATCCCATCACCACCCAGGAGGTTTTCGTGACTGCATGAAAAGCCCCTAGTGGCCGCATTTGAGAAATGCTGGTTTGGAGTGCATACTTATGGTAGTGTGGTTGGGGTTTTTTTAAGATACACAGATTGTATTAATTTAGAGCAACATTGGGACCTCGTGTGAATACGTGCGTTTACAGACATAAGTAAGAGTAGCAAAATTTAGCCTTTAATATCAAAAGTGTCTTAAAAGCATCAGAAACTCCAAAATCCTAAAAATATTCATTCTGTTAAAATTGACCTTTTCAGACTTGCAGTCTGAGTCTCTGAAGTGGCTGTGGCTTGGACGGTGGTTCTTTCATCTCAGAAAAAAATGGCCTTTGTTTAAAAGGAAAAAGAACCTTCCCTCCCCCTCCCCATTCCGCTCCCCCCACCCCCATCATTCCTGTTGCACTCACACAGTTTTAAAAAGCTGACAGGTTCAGTGAGCTGAAAGCAGCTCCAGGCTGAGTCATGGACACTTTAAAGACAGCAGAGAAAGACTCAGGAATCTGTTTAGTTTAAAAGGCGTATGAATGAAAGCAAATTAAGAAAGCGAATATTATGGTATGTAGTTATGATAATTGCAGAGTACTATGTGTTATTCTGAATGCTTTCATTAACCTGCATTTTTAGGCAGGAGAGACCTCTGAGATGTTCCCTCTGTTGATCCAGCATTTTACAACTGGTACGATTTTTATTGTCGTGTTTTGTTTTAACAAATGCTAGGCTCCCTGAGCTGAAAACAACTTCAGACTGAGCAATAGTCAGTTCAAGACCTTCAAGCCACAGATACAGCTACCTGCTCAACATAGGCTGAAGCTGAACCCAGGGATCTAGTTTCAGCAGAAACAGGTGTTGCAGGGCTATGCAGAATTGGTGTGGCAGGCTCTCCACATGCAGGAGGTTGCAGAGTTAAGCTGCTTACTTACTACACTGCTGCCTTTCCCTCAGAAGCCCAACCAGGTGCTTCCATTTGTTTTTTTTTTTTGTTTTTTTTTTGTTGGGAACCTTCCTTGGCCTCCTCTTACCCTGGGTGAATTTCACTCATGTTGCCAACTTTCTAATTGTACAAAACCAATACCTTTGCCCCGCCCCTTCCATGAGGACCTGCCTCCACCCCACCCCTTTTCTGAGGCCCCACCACCCATTCACTCCAGTCCCTCTCCCTCCTCGTTCTCCCCAACCCTCATTCACTTTCACTGGGCTGGGGCAGGGGGCTGGGGTGCGGGAGGGGGTGAGGGCTACAGTGGGGGGTGCTGCCTGTGGGGTGTGCCCAGAAATGAGGGGTTGAGGGTACAGGAGGGGGCTCAGGGATGGGGTAGGGGCATGGGGCAGAGGGGGGTGATTGGAGCCACCAGGGTCCCTTTTCGACCAGGCATTACGGTCAAAAAACGGATGCCTGGGGACTCTAGTAAGAATGGCAGAGTTAAATGTTCATGAAATAAGTCTGCAATATACAGACAGTTCCGTATTTTTGGCACAAGGAATTAGTACAAGTTATTTCCAAGAGACAGAGATGAATATTCTATTATAGCTAGGATGAAAAACACCCCCAGCATGCCAAAGTCTATCACTAGTAGGGTTTACAGTAGGAATTAAAAACCTGCAAGGAAACTTTCTTCTACTTGTCAAAACTCTTATCCAAATCATACTGAGAAAAATGTTCGTCCACTCATACAAATGAGACCTGGGTCCAAACTAAACTTCACACTCAAAATATGGGGTTGGTTTAAATATGTAGCTGAATTTTGCAGCTTGAGATCAACTCAAATACAGATCCAAAGGACACAAGATGTGAAATGAATAAAAAGGTTAGAGCAGTTTGAAGCTTACAGCCTTCTTTAGAAATCAGATTTGTAATTAATCAGGAATGATCACATCTCACCTCTGCAAAGCCAAGATCCCAATCACTGTTTGAATTGATTTTAAAATAGACCTTTTCATCTACTTGGCCTCTGTCATTTAGTCCCGGATTATATGACTAAAATGGTTAATGACGAGAATAACTGCCCCACTATGAGATCAATTAAGGCTTAATTTTTGGAAATTCCTTAAGGTTGCAAAAATTGTTTGATCAATAACCATTTTGCACCTTTCCCTTCCTGCCTGTGAACACATTCAGTTAAATCTAAGCTATAATGACAGCCTCTTTTTATTTATTTTTAGGAGTATGGTTTGAGAGTATGGTTTCTCTGTAAGATTAAGAATTCCAAGTAGCAAAGGAAAAGGCAGCTCTACTCAGGATCTGGAAAATGCAGCAGGCATCTTTAGTTTTTCACAGGTTATCTCTGGACCTACATTCACAGCGATCGACGTCTTAGACCCGATTTTCAAACTGGCTGTGGACATAGCAAAAACAAGAAACACCACCAGTCCTGAACAGACTGTCGTCTCCTTCAGGCTAAGATCAGAATCCTCCCAAGTCTCCTGGCAAGACAGAGCAGCCCTATTAACAAGAAGTTCCTGGATTCAGTCAAATTCTAAAACATCCTTGCATATTACTTCCACTCATCAAAAGGCCGTAAAACAGAAGACCAAGTAGGTCATTATGACCATTCAGTGTTAGTGTTATCATTAACCACAACGGCTGATATTCTGGCATTGAAATATTTGCTCCTTCCCCAAAGTTCCCAAGGGTTTCTATGGTTTTCTGATTATCTCTGACAAAAAAAAGTGCAAAGGAAGAAAGTGAATCAGTGACCGAAAACATAAACAGATATCGACATGCCCCAATACAAGGAATACAAGCTTATGTCCTGGCTATTGAAGAAACAGAGAAATCCCACCTTTCTTCCACCATAGCAGCTGCTAACTCAGGTTCCATTGAACTGTCACAGATTGTGAATCCTCTTGTTAACTGAGTACTTCAGCTACTCCCACTGAGAAGTATTATCAGAGTCCTTCTTGGAGAAAGTCATCCACATCAAATATTGACTTTTGGAGCCCTAGGAAGCATACAGCAGGCATAGGCCTGATGACAAGATACCCTCTCCCTTTGAATTTTCCCATTCTTGGCCTAAAGTTGCAACAGGCAGTGAAAAAGTCAACTACTTCCATCCAAACTTCCTCATGCCTCTCAAAAAGCAATAACAGCAAGCATTTGCATATCTGCTTAAAATGGATGTATATAGTAGCAATTTGCCAATTTAAATATCCTGATTAGTCATCTTAAAACAGAAGTCATTAGCAAAATACTGTTTGGCTAATTGCATTAAACAAAGATTAGTATACTGAGCGTATACTACATAGAAAGCTGAATTGGCCATTAAAGCCTTGCATTTTGTAATATTAAGATTTAAAAAGATTTGTGAGGTAAATTTTTTATGTATCAGAAAGAACACAACAAAAATATGTATATAAATGAGACCTGTTTACATTTTCAGTGTTTAGCATTAAGGATTATTACTTCACATTAATGCATAATTTCTACTGAACTTCTGATGCAGAAGTCCCAGGTACAAGATTTTAGGAGAGGAGTGACTGGCAACAAGTCTGGCAGACACACTTAGAATAAAGTTTTCATGGACAACAGACTTGGAGAAGTCCTATCATGGTGGAAAGGTGATGTAAAGATGGATTTGTCTAATGGTGCCATGTCCTCACCATCTTGCATTTTTCAAGTGTGGCAAAGTTTTGAGACAGCCTTTCAGCACAGTGGTTTCACCCCAGTAAGATAAAAGATAAAAGATGCTGAGGTACTGTGACTAGCAAAAATTGTGCCATACTAATCATTACATATTCCTGCATGAGAAGGTAAACAGCTGAAAATCTGAACTGACGTTATTAAGGGTGAAATCAAATGGAAAATGGTGGTGAGGGTAGATTTTATTTCATATATTTTACACCATTTTATTCAGTTGTGGATGGAAAATACAGCATAGCTAAAAAACCAAGAGTAAACTTAAAAAAAAAATGTAACAGAATCAGCTGTTGGCTATCAAACTATGGCACATTAACTTTCTTGGCACATGTCCTGTAGCATTCTGAAACCCCACTGAAGTACAGCCCATGCTGTTATAGGCTAATGAAAAATAGCACAACATACTATTTTTTCCCACAGGACTTCAGGTCCCAGCCTATGCCCCTCTACAGATTTTGTTCTCTTCTTCATTTGAATCAGGCAGCTTCCTCCTCCATGGTACCGGGGCTCAGGAGAGGTTAAACTGTTGCCAATTACATCTGTACAATGAGAGCACAAGAAGCACTGTTGAGTGCTTACCTATGAGCTAATTTGCAATATTTATTGTATGGCATTCTTAAGCAGTTAGTATACAAGACACAACTGTTTTTATCAAAAGTAATAATGCACTTTAATAAAGGGAAATGCACTTGCTCAAACTGTTAGTTTCTCTTTAATGAGCTCAGTCAATGCTACTGCCCCCTTTCCTCCTTCTTTGACCTGACTTGGTGCCAAGTGGTTTTTGCTAAATATTTTCAGGCACATTTAGGTTCCTGTTTATAAAGCAGATGGTGAATGAAAAGACCATTAGCCTGGGCTTTTGATGATAGTGTTTTTATTCTTCTGCAGAATGAAGGGAAAAAAATCAGTGACTGAAGCTGTAAAGACAACCAAGTTACAGGAGCACTATATCTTGTTATGACTAAGCATGAATGTGCTAAGAAGACTGTGTATTCATCTTAAATCACCACTATGGAGAACTTGAAACATTTCAAATGTTCATTTTAGTGACTGTGACAAAACATCTAACAATATATTAAAGCTCAGTTTGTACAACCTTAAAAATAATGGCCAAGTTCTCTGCTATAATGTAGCTGGTTTACAGCACTCCAGGGGTGTAATCTGGGCCGAGAGCAAATTTAGCCAATCATCTAGAGAAGACCACCTTAGTACAAGGATGATACTCCAGTGACATAGATGTGATGTGCGGGCACTTATGTCACACACCCCTCCCTGCAACCAGTGTACTGTGGAAAAGTAGGCATGGCAAAAAGACAGGGGGGCTGACTACTATGCAGCTGAACCACACCAACCTCTGGCTGTGTTTTGACTTGCGTTTAGCTTGCCTTTATAACCTAGCATATGTTAGAACTGCCTTCAAGATGGCCCTGTGCAGAGCAGCATCAGGGTTAGGAAACTGCAAATATGAGCTTTAAATGACCTTTGTCATCTACCTGCACTTTATTTCAGCTGAAGCTTGCTCACTGTCTTTATCTGTCCATGTTAAACGAAACACCCGAAAACATTTTTTTCCCTTTTAAGGTGGCTCTGAAACTTCTGGGACAAATTCCGTCTATATTTAGACCTGCAGAATTTATGATTTAAAGGGGAACAGAATTTAGCTCTATGTTTTCAGGAATGTCCAGAGGAGCTAGAACTGTACACTATCAAAAACATCAAAGGCAAGTTTAAAAATAAAATGTTGTAAGCCTACTCATTCAGGTACATTGTCTTGCTCCCACACAAGAATTTACTGTGTATATTAAAGTAGGGTGTAAATCCACATTAAAACATTAAAAAGCCCACTGAAGAGTAGGTGCATCAATGATTCTTAAAAAATAATCTGTTTGTGAAGTTTTCCAAATGGCTAACTTTACATGACCAAAATATATATATATATATATATATATATATATATAAATAAAAATCACAATATAAGCCTATATATCACTGAATAAAACACAACCAGAATAGACTGATATCCCATAATGGCTGCTGAAGTGTCAATTGAGTATTAATTATTAAAATTGATTGTTAGAAGCTCAGAAGACAAGATCCCACATGGACAAGCTGACCCATGATACAGTAACTAGTTCAATTTGGATTTCACTGCTGAACAAGTTTTAGATGAATTTAAGAAAAAAATAATGTACTGATCTCTCTTAGAAGATCAAACACACGTGTCACACTATAAATGTAATGGCAAAATACCATCCTATATTACTTTTCAAGCACAGGTGAAATGAACTCAACATGAACTTAGACATACTATTCCAAGGAGCCTCTAAATGATTTCCTTTTGTAATATTTACAACTGCAAGCCACGCATAATACTAATAAGAAATCTATTCCATATGCTTTTGTGGAAAGAGTACGGACTCAGCCTCCAAAATGATAAACATCTCAAAATAAGAACAGCATGATCGTCTTAAAAGTTATGTAATTGTCATGTCATGCTTTTGGTGTAGGAGCAATACTTCTATCCTCAAACTTCCAAGTTAACTTTTCTGGTTACTAATGTTGTTAAGAACTACCCAAAGGCAGACAATCTGGGAGCAAAATACTAACATGCTTGGAATGTCTCCTAAATAATTATCAACATATATGCATAAAACTATTTCAGCTTAGGGTTATTTAACTCAGAAAAGACCTAAATACACTCAGCACACATTGTAAAAACAATACAGATTGTTGTCTTGATAAAGGCTCAATCTGCAGCCTCTACTCATGAAAGCAATCCTCCCTCATGAGAGTTGTTCTGCTGACTTACATGCAACTATTCATGTGATTAACAGTTATGCCTCATACCGGAAGTGAACATTTAAACTAGACCACAATCTACCAGACCTAAGAACTCCAGTGATAAATCACAAAACCACCTAACTAGATGCTTAGAAGACTCTAACATATAAAAAGCTGCAAAACTGTTTTCTCCTAGATAAAAATATTAGAAGGATAGCAAGCTATGGGAGTAGTTATGACTATTAAGATATAGACTCTTAAATAGATATTTTTTTTTAAAAAAAGTGCTATAACATGTATTTTTCAGGAATGGTTAAATAATGTATGCTGGCTATTCCTCTGTAATTGTGGAGCCATAGCAACAGAGCTTGTTTTTCCTTTACATTAAATGTAGTGCTACAAGATAAATTATCATTTGTTATTTTAGAAAGAAAATATGTTAATCTTATCTAAAATTTGTGTAAATCTTACCCTGTGCCACAGTAAATAACACAATTAAAATGGAAACATGAAGGTATTTTTTAAGAAGCTGTCAAATAAATGCAGTCAATCATCAAGGATCTGTCTCCTGCTCAAAACGGAGTCAATGAGAATTTTATTATCGATGGCAATAGGATCAGGAGTAGGCCCAAATTTATTAGCTAAAGACAGCATTCAACATCTCTGTGCTGATCTTCAAGGCCTTCCATGGAATTGGCCCAATGTACCGCAGATGCTTTCCAAGACAAAGATTTCCCTTGACATTCCTCAGGAACTATGAAGCAGCCAAGTTCAAAGATGGAGATCCTGAGATAGGGTGACCAGATGTCCCGATTTTATAGGGACAGTCCCGATTTTGGGGTCTTTTTCTTATATAAGCTCCTATTACCCCCCACCCCCATCCCAATTTTTCACACTTGCTGTCTGGTCACCCTATCCTGAGAATAGGTGAAAAGTCTTATTTGGAAACAAGGCTAAGGCTTTGAAACTCATTACCAGAAATAAAGGACCACAAATCTCTCTGCCCTCAGAACAAAGTGTTAAATTCACTTCCAATTATCATTTCCTCAGCTGATATTTTGAACCGCAAAAAAGGAAAAGAAAGAAAAAGCAGTGTAGGCAAAAAGGGAGAGAGAGAAAGAAGCAGGAGACAGGTAAGTAGAGAGAAAGTAAATACATTTAAAAAAACAAACAACAAAAAACCTTCTACTGCTTCAGGAGGAAGGGAAAGCAGACCACTGGTCTAATGAGATTTTGGAGGCATTCTAATAATGGTGTGCACCATTATAAAGAACATAGGTGGATAATCTCCCCTTTCAAAACTATATAGGACTCAAATATACTCTACACATTCTTCACTTATTTCAGCAAGATTATACTATTGTGCCTTGGCTAGATAGGATTTCTGATAACATTGTTATATCTTTTCCACCTAAGTGTTTTGTCAATTTTGTTGCTTTTATCAAAATGAAAAACTTTAATATGATGGAGTTCATTGCTCGCTCTCAGATTTCTCAATTGTTCATCTCACCTCTCATTTTCAATGTACCATTTAGATAGGATGTATACTGTTAATCAAAACTAATTTCTAGTTTTGTGTTCTAATTTTAGTTTTCATAGTGGGCATTTATTCAGATTACAGATCTTTTACTTCCAGGGTGAAATTGGAGATTCATTTTATATATCAGATTCATTTTACATACCTATTTCTTAGTCTACCAACATAACCAGTCTCTAAAACACTTGCATGTCCTTAAAAATCTCAATAATTAACCAATTCAGGAACTCATTATTAATGATACAATTTTATATCAGCAGAACAACAATTAGATATATGGTTAGAAGCTGAAAGCTTCATTACAGTTGCTTAAAGGAGGTTATTTCCTAGATTATTTTTATTTCAGAAGGTTGAAAAAGCTACTAGGGGGGAAGCTGTTCTAGACTTGATTTTAACAAATAGGGAGGAACTCGTTGAGAATGTGAAAGTAGAAGGCAGCCTGGGTGAAAGTGATCATGAAATCATAGAATTTGCAATTCTAACGAAGGGTAGAAGGGAGAACAGCAAAATAGAGACAATGGATTTCAGGAAGGCAGATTTTGGGAAGCTGAGAGAGCTGATAGGTAAGGTCCCATGGGAATCAAGACTGAGGGGAAAAACAACTGAGGAGAGTTGGCAGTTTTTCAAAGGGACACTATTAAGGGCCCAAAAGCAAGCTATTCTGCTGGTTAGGAAAGATAGAAAATGTGGCAAAAAATCACCTTGGCTTAACCACGAGATCTTGCATGATCTAAAAAATAAAAAGGAGTCATATAAAAAATGGAAGCTAGGACAGATTACAAAGGATGAATATAGGCAAACAACACAGGAATGCAGGGGCAAGATTAGAAAGGCAAAGGCACAAAATGAGCTCAAACTAGCTACGGGAATAAAAGGAAACAAGAAGACTTTTTATCAATACATTAGAAGCAAGAGGAAGACCAAAGACAGGGTAGGCCCACTGCTTAGTGAAGAGGGAGAAACAGTAACAGGAAACTTGGAAATGGCAGAGATGCTTAATGACTTCTTTGTTTCAGTCTTCACGGAGAAGTCTGAAGCAATGCCTAACATAGTGAATGCTAATGGGAAGGGGGTAGGTTTAGCGGATAAAATAAAAAAAGAACAAGTTAAAAATCACTTAGAAAAGTTAGATGCCTGCAAGTCACCCGGGCCTGATGAAATGCATCCTAGAATACTCAAGGAGCTAATAGAGGAGGTATCTGAGCCTCTAGCTATTATCTTTGGAAAGTCATGGGAGACGGGAGAGATTCCAGAAGACTGGAAAAGGGCAAATATAGTGCCCATCTATAAAAAGGGAAATAAAAACAACCCAGGTAACTACAGACCAGTTAGTTTAACTTCTGTACCAGGGAAGATAATGGAGCAAGTAATTAAGGAAATCATCTGCAAACACTTGGAAGGTAGTAAGGTGATAGGGAACAGCCAGCATGGATTTGTGAAGAACAAATCATGTCAAACCAATCTGATAGCTTTCTTTGATAGAATAACGAGCCTTGTGGATAAGGGTGAAGCGGTGGATGTGGTATACCTAGACTTTAGTAAGGCATTTGATACGGTCTCGCATGATATTCTTATCGATAAACTAGGCAAATACAAATTAGATGGGGCTACTATAAGGTGGGTGCATAACTGGCTGGATAACTGTACTCAGAGAGTTGTTATTAATGGTTCCCAATCCCACTGGAAAGGCGTAACGAGTGGGGTTCCGCAGGGGTCTGTTTTGGGACCGGCTCTGTTCAATATCTTCATCAACGACTTAGATATTGGCATAGAAAGTACGCTTATTAAGTTTGCGGAGGATACCAAACTGGGAGGCATTGCAACTACTTTGGAGGACAGGGTCATAATTCAAAATGATCTGGACAAATTGGAGAAATGGTCTGAGTTAAACAGGATGAAGTTTAACAAAGACAAATGCAAAGTGCTCCACTTAGGAAGGAAAAATCAATTTCACACATACAGAATGGGAAAAGACTGTCTAGGAAGGAGTACGGCAGAAAGGGATCTAGGGGTTATAGTGGACCACAAGCTAAATATGAGTCAACAGTGTGATGCTGTTGCAAAAAAAGCAAACATGATTCTGGGATGCATTAACAGGTGTGTTGTGAGCAAGACACGAGAAGTCATTCTTCCGCTCTACTCTGCTCTGGTTAGGCCTCAGCTGGAGTATTGTGTCCAGTTCTGGGCGCCGCATTTTAAAAAAGATGTGGAGAAATTGGAAAGGGTCCAAAGAAGAGCAACAAGAATGATTAAAGGTCTTGAGAACATGACCTATGAAGGAAGGCTGAAAGAACTGGGTTTGTTTAGTTTGGAGAAGAGAAGACTGAGAGGGGACATAATAGCAGTTTTCAGGTATCTAAAAGGGTGTCATGAGGAGGAGGGAGAGAACTTGTTCACCTTAGCCTCTAAGGATAGAACCAGAAACAATGGGTTTAAACTGCAGCAAGGGAGGTCTAGGTTGGACATTAGGAAAAAGTTCCTAACTGTCAGGGTGGTTAAACACTGGAACAAATTGCCTAGGGAGGTTGTGGAATCTCCGTCTCTGGAGATATTTAAGAGTAGGTTAGATAAATGTCTATCAGGGACGGTCTAGACAGTATTTGGTCCTGCCATGCGGGCCGGGGACTGGACTTGATGACCTCTCGAGGTCCCTTCCAGTCCTATAATCTATGATTCTATGATTACAAAATTCCTAGGAAGCACCTGACGCCCAGAGTCACAAAAGGACTTAGGTGCCTAAAATCCAAAAAGTAGGTACCATTGAGAACCTCACAATCCCCACTAAACTGCCACCTAACCCTCTGAGGTGCCTAAAATCCAATGGTGCCTAAATTTCTGCTGTAGATGTTCCCTAAGCACCTATGTTTTTGGCTCTGGGCATGCAACAATCCCTCAGTATAGGGGCCTGGGTACCTATCTCATGCCTAAGCCACAGCGGGATCCTCAAACCAGGTGAAACTAGATGTTCCCCTGTCTGTCTCACCTGAGCACCTAACTCCGGGTTTGTAGATTCCACTGGGTGGCCAGACACCTATCCCTTTGTGGATTTGGCCTGTGTCCTGTCTGGACCTCAGGGCAAGTCTACACTATAATGCTACATCGGCGAAGCTGCACCGATGCAGCTGTGCTGCTGTAGCACATCTGGTGAAGACGCACTATTCCGATGGGAGAGCACTCTCTCATCGGCATAATTACGCCACCTCGGTGAGAAGCAGAAGCTAGGTCGGCAGGCAAATGTCTTCCATTGATGTAGCACTGGCAGCGAATGTGAACTCTATTCCTTAATGCAATGTCACTATGTTCTTAAGAAAGTGCCTACCTCACTAGTTTCTCCAACGAAATGGCATTTCCCATCAGTGGTGAAGTTCAGATGTGCCACATACTAAATTGTTGATTGGCCCATGTTGCTCACATGTCCTTTTTATTCATTCCACAACCATCTGTTCACACACTTAAGGGACATGCTGAAGTACATATAAACCTGGTAATGCTTGATTATTATCTTCCTCACAAGTTTCTTTATCTGTGCATCTCAAAAACTGTATTTTAATTGCTTTGGGTGTTGCCTCCGGTTTTGGCTTTAAACAACTGTCCAAAGAAAGTCATCAATTCACATTCTTGGTCCTAAAAGTGATAAATCGTTACTGTGAAATTACAAAAGGTTCCCCATTTAATTCTTTTTTGGTCTCAATTCTCTTCTCACACACACATGCACAATCCTGAAAGAGTTTTTCTGCAAAATATTTTTGTGAACACTGATTATTCAGAGAATGCAAGTTTGCTCTTTTAAAGCACGGAAATTAGTTGAATCTATTTTTGATTGACATGGACTATATCTACACATAGTGAACAAAACATGCATTAATATTGGTTGAAAATTATCAGCATTAGTGTTTTCTTACTCTATTTGCTAAGTACCCTGATACTGCAAACCTTTTCACATATGCTCCTGTGAGTAGTCCAGTGGCAGTAAACATAAGAACGGCCATACTGGGTCAGACCAAAGGTCCATCTAGCCCAGTATCCTATCTTCGACAGTGGCCAATGCCAGGTGCCCCAGAGGGAATGAACAGAACAGGTAATCAAATGATGCATCCCCTGTGGCGCATTCCGAGCTTTTGGCAAACAGAGGCTAGATGCTTCTGGCAAACAGAGGCTAGGGATACCACAGAGGCTAAGTTAAGCATGTGTGAATTTACAGGCTCAGGGCCTAAAATCACACTTGATTAAAATGTTTTTATTAACAAAAAGTCAGGAAAGAAAATATTTGGAATTCTTTAAGGCAGAAAAACAGCTCTGCAAAGTAAAACAGCCAAACGGTCAAAAAGGAGAGATGAAAATGTATGTGTGTGAGTTGATGAGGATGGGTATATGAGGGAGCTAGGAGCTTTCTTCAGTCTGGTTACATCAGGTCAGGTCACATCAAATTAATGTTTATCCAAATCTTAATTCACAATTAGTGAAAGAGACCAGAATTTGAAGCAACTTGAGCAACTGGCAAAAATGTCATTTTTAACAAATGCAGAACCTTCAAGAAGTTTGGATAGTCTGACGCCAAGTGCACTCTACGAATCACATACTCTTATGGCACTATGTAACTAATAAAACATAACAACAGCCTCCTGTAAACCACAAGTAGAAGGTAGCAATACTTCCTGGAGACGTGGGTTAATGCTGATGCTCATGAAAGTGACCAACGAATAGCTCGGACAATAGCATAATGTGAACAAGGAGCTGTGCTACACTGCTCACATATCTCTGCGAAAGCACCTCAATTAGGACACATCTCTGCTGTTCCAGGCCCTTGTTTCCTCAGATCACAGACTTTAAATGATGCTGAATTGTACAGTTCCTTTTGATGTGGTTAAACATACACTAGAGACTGTATCAAAATCTCTAAGCTCATTTTCACTGGTGAGCTAAATCAGCTGTTAATGAAAATCTCCAGAGGATAAAGGCTAGTGAACTACTATACCCCTTAGTCCACTGAAGCGCCAATTCAACACAAGGTCAGAGCAGTTAAGCATGCTGATAGCACAAGCATAAAGCCAATCTCTTTGGCAGCAACAGTAGTGTTATGATTAAAATTAGGAGAAACAATGGGCCTGGTCCCACGAACACATACTCTATTGAGTAGTCATTTTTCATGCTAGTAGTCCCATTGGAGTCAGCGGAACTACTCACATGAGTAAGTGTCAGCATCCCTAGATTTTTCTGTTAGATATACTTTAAATATTTCATTTTCCTTCTGTAAGCATACTTGTAAGAGAATTAAAACAGCACAAGACTGAGGAAAAGGGAGAACAGCAAAGAGATAATGAGACAGACATCAAAACATGCTTGTGAAAAGATGAAGAGTATAATAACCATGACTTGGAAACAAAAGTAACATGAGTAGAGGAATTAGTCAAACTATTATTGACTGACTATAGTAGCTAATCTGATACTCATTGCAATATTTGTTACTTTTATCTTTGATAAGAATATTTACATCAGTAATACTATGAGAATCATAAACAAAAAAATCCACTGCGGTATTTTATTTCACACTTTAAAAAAATATATTTCATACTTTGCCTTCATTCTTAGGTTGGTAATCCTGCATAAAAAGACCCTAAAACTTAAAAAATAAGAGAAAAAAACCTAACTAAATATAAAATAAAGAGGTTCTAGTCTATTGAAGTTAACAAGCTAAAAGCAAGAAACTAGAGAGATCTAGACACAGACAGATAAATAGATAACACGTTCTACCCAGAAACTAATTTATTGAGGTTAGTTAGTTATCCATAGTAATGTCTGAAATTATCAGCCAAGTATAATTGTCCATTTAATCAGATATGGGTCCTAATCTTTCAAGAATGACAAGACTTATGCTGTGTGTAAACACACACACACTAAGATGGAAAGAAATGTGCAAAAAAGTGAATGAAAGAGTAAAAAAGGAAGTAGTGGACAAAGGATACTTTTTAAAGTACAGTAATACTAGCTATTTCTAAAAGCAAAATGATAGGAACATATTCATAAAAGACAAGCAAACATTTACTGCATGAAAGACTAATGTTGTTTACAAAACTGTGCAAACCCACCCCACTGCTCTGGGTACATAGTGGCATTGCTTGCACGCACTGAAGCCCAGTTTTTAGCAAACTAGATAGATTTAAAGCAGATATGACGACACAAGCTGCATGTTACACCTCCAGCTGGAGTGAAGACATAGCCTAGTAATTCATAATTAGCGTGTACTAAGTTTCTTAAACAAGAATCAACACCTGGCATAATTTACTGTAGATTAAGGGTTAGTCTTAATTGTGCTGGCTGCAAATGTCCCTCTGGGAGTGCTGCCTCACACAGGAATCACGCAGAGGATTAGGCACCTATCCCACCTTCTTACCTCTTCCTGACATGGTCTCTACACCCCCTCTCCCGCCCCCCCATCAGGAGGAATCTCCAGCAATCTCTATAAGGCAGTTTTATGGAGGCTTAAGCTTTCAAAAGAGATGCAGCCAGGGCAAGAGTCTGGCCCATAAGTTTTAGTGTGTCCCGTGCCATCATATGAATGTTTTTTTGACAAATTCATCCGAATCTATTAAAAGATTGTTTTTTGTTAGACTAAATGGTCTGTTTGTTGCAAAGGGGGGTGGCCTTTAAATGATGGTCACACAAATTATGTTGTAGCTAATACAAGTCCTGGTTCAAAAAAGCACTGGCGCTCAACTTTCAGCAAGTGTCAAATCTCCCTGAAATCAATAGATTGTAAGTACATGCTTCAAGTTAATCATGACTTAAGTGCTCTGTTGCACAGGGGCCGTAGTTCTCACTTTTCCTGGAGATCTCTATTTGCAAGAGAGGGAGGTGTGAAATAGAATGAGGCATGGATATCACATGGTTTGTAGCAAAACAATATTTGGTTTGAATGGACAAGACTACGTAACCATACACCACTCACTCTGGAAAAGCCATAGAATGAAGAGCTGTACTCCCCTAGTGAATAACAGACAATTTTTGGCTGACGAGAGATGATAACCCAGCAGTAAGAGTAGTTAGGAAAACAGCATGATGTAATCGAACTGCAAAATTATAGTGTTAGGAATATTTTGCCAGTGCAGAAGTCTGATTAGCTGATCCCTAAGTGCTTTGCAATAAACAGTATATTTCAGTTGTAATTTTTAAACCATGCATTAAAACACACACACACAAACCCAACCCACACTTGGGAATCTTACTATTTTATGCAAGCATTATCACAAATTACCTTTTATCTATGTTTTGTTCTTTTTAAATTGCAAAAGCGTACCATTGGAGTGGTATAATTAAAGTTAACAACTTGCACTGATTCTACCTTCCACCATTAGCTCTAGTCTTTCCTAATAACACAGATAATTGCTCTTATGCTAATATCCAAGAAATGTGTTTTCTCTGTAGAAAATATCCCAATATATCTCCCTTTTGGACACACTGTCAACACTAAGATAAAAAGGAAAAATGTAAAAAATTAAAATACACTGCATGATGTTCAATACATTAAGGATGCGGTTAGCAGCCTTTACTTTTTAGATCTGTGAAGTTCAAAACTACACATCATAAAGTTTAAAATAAATGTCCTGTTCCAGATACATATGGTGAAACACATACTTATTATTTGGTGTTGTTTGTTAGAACAACTACAATCATACAGCTGAAAATTTGACCACTTTTTCTTCAAATCAAGACAATTTAAGGTGTCCTTTTTAGAGATTATTATATATAAAATATTCATTACAGAGAATTAGATTTGATAAATATAATAAACCAGGACATATTAATCAGATATAAAACTATGGATTTTGCAGTTATACATCCCAGTTGTCAGTGTATTTTTATTAGCCAGTCAGAACCACCATGATTAAGGCTACGATAAGGCACGGGTATTTTTAATAAAAGCCATGGACAGGTCATGGGCAATAAACAAAAAGTCATGACCCTGATCTGTCCTTGACTTTACTAAAACTATACCTAACTAAATCTTAAGTGGTGGGGGGTGGGGGTGGGGTGCGCTCCTCTGGACACTGCTGCTCTGGGAGGTGGGTGCTCCGGGCCCTGCCACTGCTGGGGTGCAGTGGAGCCCAGGGCCCCACCAAACTAGCTACGGGAATAAAGGGAAACAAGAAGACTTTTTATCAATACATTAGAAGCAAGAGGAAGACCAAAGACAGGGTAGGCCCACTGCTTAGTGAAGAGGGAGAAACAGTAACAGGAAACTTGGAAATGGCAGAGATGCTTAATGACTTATTTGTTTCGGTCTTCACCGAGAAGTCTGAAGGAATGCCTAACATAGTGAATGCTAATGGGAAGAGGGTAGGTTTAGCAGATAAAATAAAAAAAGAACAAGTTAAAAATCACTTCGAAAAGTTAGATGCCTGCAAGTCACCAGGGCCTGATGAAATGCATCCTAGAATACTCAAGGAGCTAATAGAGGAGGTATCTGAGCCTCTAGCTATTATCTTTGGAAAATCATGGGAGATGGGAGAGATTCCAGAAGACTGGAAAAGGACAAATATAGTGCCCATCTATAAAAAGGGAAATAAAAACAACCCAGGAAACTACAGACCAGTTAGTTTAACTTCTGTGCCAGGGAAGATAATGGAGCAAGTAATTAAGGAAATCATCTGCAAACACTTGGAAGGTGGTAAGGTGATAGGGAACAGCCAGCATGGATTTGTGAAGAACAAATCATGTCAAACCAATCTGATAACTTTCTTTGATAGGATAACGAGCCTTGTGGATAAGGGTGAAGCTGTGGATGTGGTATACCTAGACTTTAGTAAGGCCTTTGATACAGTCTCGCATGATATTCTTATTGATAAACTAGGCAAATACAATTTAGATGGGGCTACTATAAGGTGGGTGCATAACTGGCTGGATAACCATACTCAGAGAGTTGTTATTAATGGTTCCCAATCCCACTGGAAAGGCATAACGAGTGGGGTACCGCAGGGGTCTGTTTTGGGACCGGCTCTGTTCAATATCTTCATCAACGACTTAGATATTGGCATAGAAAGTACGCTTATTAAGTTTGCGGATGATACCAAACTGGGAGGGATTGCAACTGCTTTGGAGGACAGGGTCATAATTCAAAATGATCTGGACAAATTGGAGAAATGGTCTGAGTTAAACAGGATGAAGCTTAACAAAGACAAATGCAAAGTGCTCCACTTAGGAAGAAAAAATCAGTTTCACACATACAGAATGGGAAGAGACTGTCTAGGAAGGAGTATGGCAGAAAGGGATCTAGGGGTTATAGTGGACCACAAGCTAAATATGAGTCAACAGTGTGATGCTGTTGCAAAAAAAGCAAACATGATTCTGGGATGTATTAACAGGTGTGTTGTGAGCAAGACACGAGAAGTCATTCTTCCGCTCTACTCTGCTCTGGTTAGGCCTCAGCTGGAGTATTGTGTCCAGTTCTGGGCACCGCATTTTAAAAAAGATGTGGAGAAATTGGAAAGGGTCCAGAGAAGAGCAACAAGAATGATTAAAGGTCTTGAGAACATGACCTATGAAGGAAGGCTGAAAGAATTGGGTTTGTTTAGTTTGGAAAAGAGAAGACTGAGAGGGGACATGATAGCAGTTTTCAGGTATCTAAAAGGGTGTCATAAGGAGGAGGGAGAAAACTTGTTCACCTTAGCCTCTAAGGATAGAACAAGAAGCAATGGGCTTAAACTGCAGCAAGGGAGGTCTAGGTTGGACATTAGGAAAAAGTTCCTAACTGTCAGGGTGGTTAAACACTGGAATAAATTGCCTAGGGAGGTTGTGGAATCTCCATATCTGGAGATATTGAAGAGTAGGTTAGATAAATGTCTATCAGGGATGGTCTAGACAGTATTTGGTCCTGCCATGCGGGCAGGGGACTGGACTCTATGACCTCTTGAGGTCCCTTCCAGTCCTAGAATCTATGAATCTATGAATCAATGCTGTTGCTTAGGGGAAAGGGAGGGACAGCCCAGGGCCACCCTGCTGCTGCTGCTCCGGGTGAGGGACAGCAGCCTGGGGCCCTGCCAGTGCTCCCAGACTGCTGATCCGGGCAGCACCTGGGACCAGCTGCCTGGGGCTGCCTGAGCAGTGGCCGGTGTGGCTGGCCCTGGGCCGCCCCAGCTGCTCGGGTGGCACTGGGGTCAGCTGCTTCGGTCACTGCAAAAGTCACGGCGGCCCTTGAAAGTCACAGAATCCGTGACCTCCCTGAAACACTCACAGCCTTAGCCATGGTGGATACGTATACAAATAAAGTACTTAAATAACTAAAGAGGTACAAGTTACAATCTAGGACCCAGATTCAGCAGAGTCCTTACAAACAGAAGTTAATGGGGTTTAAACACATGCTTAAAATTAAGCATATGCTTAACCGCTTTCCTAAAAAGGCATGGTTTGCTGAATCAGAACCTACTGGAATTTAATGCTGTGAAAGATGCCAAACTGACAGCCTGGTAAAGTGAAGTTCTCTATTCATCCATAAAACACATACAGCACACCTACAGGCACCACTAGCTTCCACATACTGCCGTGCCAAAATGCCACAGTCTACTTCCTGGTTTCCATGTCCACTCAGTCTCTGACCTCTTGCTAACATAAGTGTAATTAGCACCAATTGTGAACAGCAACTAGGCCAAGACCACCAACTTGTTTCATACAGGCCACATAGCCACCAGTTGACAATGACTGCCAATCACTGCTGGACTAGGTCAGAGAGAAACCTGTGACATATAGATGAAAGGCTCTAGATACCGTTATTAATTCCTTGAGCAACCACTTAACCACAAAAGAATCTGTAATGCACAGCAGAGGATGGCTGGCAGCATGCTCTCCATGAGGATCCCATGACTAGCTTCCTTCATTGGTCTGACAAAACCCAGATTTGATAGCTTTCTGTATCAACCCATCTTTTCTATTGGGTGTTTGGGAAATTGAGATAATGGAGCATGCTTGAGGTGCTTTATTATACGACTATTAATTCTTGTCAGGCAAATATAAGGGTGTGTGTGTGTATATGTGTGTGGTTTATTATATAATTTGTTTTATTTTCTTATTGCAAGTTTTATGGGTTTTTAATATAGTACAAAGGTGTCCAAGTGGAGAGATGCCCATTATTTATTACTATTATAAATCAACTCAATAAAAGAGTGTCATGACTAATTTCCAATAAACTAGCTAACCAGTTCCAATGAACTGCATGGAAGTCACAGTCTTAAAAATGAAACTGTGCAAATCTATTTTAATATTTTTTAAAATGCAAATATTATTTGCTTTGTTGCTTATACCCCTCAAGCAAATACTAAAATGTCCAGTTGAATAAATAAGCTGCAAGTCATTGTATATTGCCAATGGCCCTACTTATTTACCAACAACCATATAATTAATACTAATTTGAAGCGAGATCCTTAGTTTGAATTCAAACTACTCAACTTCAAGTCATCAATGTTATAGAAATTAAGTGTGTGTACATACTGGCACAGTTCCCAGACGTTCCATGCCCAGAAGTTTATAAAAATTAAAAATAAAAAAAACAAAAACAAAAACAGAAAAAGCCTAACACTCGTAAATCCATGTACTACTTTTTAAATCTGCCCTTTCTTAACTATATTAGTAGGCAAATATTTTGCCAGAATACCCACAACTGTTTATAGAGGTCTCCTGGCTAAGGCACTCAGGGAGTTCAATTCCTGGCTCTGCCACAGATTTCCTGTTTGACCTCGGACAAGTCATTCAGGCCCAGATTCCCACCCATTGTCTCCCTCCACCTTGGGTCATGCTGTGAAATGACCCAAGGGATTTAGGGAGACATCAATTTAACCAGTGACTCGCTTCCTTTGTGAAGACCCCATTCAATGCCCACTGACTTATTGGAAAGACACTCATTGACTTCAATGTGCGCTAGACCAGGCCAGGAGTTCTGTCACTGAAGCTGGTGGCCGGCATTCACCAGTGCATCATGCTTGAAGCTCCTAGACTCACTATGAAACTGGAGACCATTACAAGGATCTTGTCTAAATTCTCCTGTGAGGTTTCTCCTTAACAGATCTTTTTGTGACTGACATTTCTGCTAAGACAGAAAGAAACAAACACTGAGACCATGTCTTGTGAGAAGGGTTTTTGTGCCTAAGCACCAGAAACCTGTGATTATGAGTCTTCCTTACAAAGAGTTTCAAAGGTTTGCTGAAGTAGATTTATGTGTGGGAATGTAATGAGGAACTGGATACTGCTCTGATAAAAGTCATACCAATTTCAGGCGACACATGTACATCTTAAGATCCTTGTGGGTGTCACAAGTTTTACTTGAAGACATGATTTTTGTATGAGTGTAAGATGTACCCATTTTGCATTTTGGCACAACTCTGATACACCCACAACTTCCTCTTTGCAAAGTTTTCTGGCAACAGTGCACACATTTAGATTGAAACCAACACACAAACTCATGCTCCTCCAAAATTGTGGAAAACGGTTACTGCATTTGCTAAAAATGATACCTTATCTCAGATTCTTTCTACAGATAGTGTTTAACAGTACAGCAGAAAATGATTATTAATTCTGAATGGAAATCCCCTAGTCCCATCTCTAGCACACAAACAGCAACCAAATTTAAAAAGTAAAAAAGTGCTAGCAGTAACTTCTATGCCTCAGCATTGTCATTGATGTACTTTTATGTTTTGATGGGGGCAAACTACATGAGATAAGACTCCTGTTCCCATTCTCTACACAGAGCTCAAGTGAATTTGGGTATATTTTCAAGTGTGATTTCTATCAGGAAATAGAGTAAAAATGGAAGTCACAGTCTCAAAGAGGGGTAATGGTCATAACTTTTAAATGACCAGTTAACTCTGTTTTTAGGCACCAAGCCCACAGCTTGCATTTAAAAAGTCTCCTCTTACTATTTCAAATTAATAGGTGTTATATGAAAAACAGATCCCCAAATGACCACTCTTAAAAATCTACATGTAAACTAAAAATAGCAGATTTAGAATGTGTTACACAAAGAATAATGGATTATTTATTACTTGACTTGTATGTTAGAGCTATCAAAAGAAAAAAAGACTGAGCCAAATCCTTCCTTCAAATATATGCCCACTACTCCCACTGAAATCAGGAGTGGTTATGGGTCATATCTGAAGGCATACTTAAGCCCCCTTGATTGGAATTTTTGCTGCATTTTCAACAGTAGGACAACCAAACCAATTTGTTTTAGCTTACAATTGTTAGGGCTCTGCCCTGTTCTCATTGTAGCCAATGTCAGAATTCCCATTGATTTATTGGCAACAGGATTGGGCTATTTTTAAAATTCCATATAAAAGTAGTAAGCAATCCTGTGATTTGTAGTGAGTTAAAAGGTACCAGTCAGAATCCTGTGGTGACATCATCTATACCTCATGATCACCTATGCAGTAATGTGTGAGAGCTGACAATATACATCTTCCAAGACCTCCTACAAAACCAGGTAAGATTAGAGCTAATACTCCTGAAATATCTAAGGTAAAAATCAACTTTAAAACGATAACATGAACAAATCTTATAGGATTTTCTTATACGTCCTGTAGAACAGTGTTTTTCAAACCATGGGTCGTGACTCACTACCGGGTCGCGGCATGTAAGGCGCTGGGTCACCTTGCTCTGGTCAGCACCGCCGATCAGGATGTTAAAAGTCCTGTTGGCGGTGCTGCCCAGCTAAGGCAGGTTAATGCCTACCTTTTCCAACACCATGCTGTGCACTGGAAGCAGCCAGCAATGGGTCTGGTTTCTGGGTGGGGGGGGCATGGGACTCCACGTGCTGCCCCCACCCCGGTAACTGGCTCTGCACTCCCATTGGCCAATGGGAACTGGTGGGGGGGCGGTGCCTGCAGGCAAGAGTCGCACGGAGCCAGACCTGCTGCTGGCTGCTTCCAGGGCGCAGCATGGTCCACGGTGCACCCTGGCTGCCCTGCTGACTGGGAGCCGCCAGAGGTAAGTCCACACCCCAACCCCCTGCCCCAGCCTCAAGCCCCCCTAAACCTAGAACCCCTTCCTGCACCCCAAATCCCTCATCCCCGGCCCCACCCCAGAGCCTGCACCCCCAGCCCAGAGCCCTGACCCTCCCGCACTCCAACCCCCTGCCCCAGCCCTGAGCCCCTCCCACACCCCAAACCCCTCATCCCCAGCTCCGCTGGGTCATGGGCATCAACAATTTTCTTCACCTGGGTCCCCATAAAAAAGTTTGAAAACCACTGATGTAGAAGCACTAGATGACACAAATCCAATTATTTTTAAATACGTTGCAAATTACCTTTAAGGGCAGAAACCTCCCACCATCACCATGTGCACTTTCTCCCTAATATTATCCCCCAATTTGGGTGGGTAGCCCATAGAGCTAGCTTTAGCATTTATTTTATTTAGTAGTGACATAAGGTACCTAAAGGCCTGTATCTTGTAACACAGCGGCTTCAGCAGTTAGCTTAAGGCTTGAGGCCATCAACTTTGATGCAAATAAATAGCCTAACAGTCACTCTTAAGTTTTGGGGAACTGGGAATAGAGTGTTTAAGAGGGACGTTTGGCCATAATGACACTAGCCAACCACAGGAACATGAGCTAACACCAACTTTTGTTATTTTAGGATGGGAACGTCTGCAGATGTCTGACCACAAAAGTGCCATGGCAATGAATGGACATCTATGATAGTTAGTTGAGATCATTAATCTGTACTTATTTCTCCCACTATTCAAAGGGGGGAAGAAACAACACATCCAGCTCCACCCTCTCACCCTCCAAAGCTCTCATTCCCAATTTCACCTCACTCCACCCCATCCAATACCTAGAGCTCCACAGAACAGCTTCATCTCTTTTCTACTCATGTCAGCTGAGGGAGCATGGACCTCAGAGTAAGGACCACAGAATTTGGCCCAATGTGTTAATTCACAAAATCAGTGCTATCTGGTATCCCAGTTAAGGACTCTCTGCAAAGCCAGTTCTGTTGGTATCCTAAGTGAAGGTTGAAGGGAAATATAATAGTATTAGCATTATTTTATATTGGAAAGTGATATTTTCCTTTTTATTCTTCCAGTGTGGCATTCCTGTAATGCATTGAGCATTACTACATTGTTTACAGTAGCGTAAACCAGAAGTAACTCCACTATACCTGAATCACACAAGTGTAAAATTGGTATAAATAAATTCAGTCAGATTCATGTGGGTTCAGAGATGCTCAGAAATCACAACCTTTAATGTGAGTTGCAGCCCTGCTCCTCACATCATCAGGCCATTACTGCATTAAAAAGACACTGGCAAATCACATTTCAACTAAAATTTAGCATTTGTAAAATCCAACAGAAATATTTCCAATAAAAAGTTAAATCCTTGTAACTGAAACATTGCAATATAGGCTTACTACATAAAAACCTAAATGAGAAATTGTGGAGAAACTCAGGTTTCAGAGTGATAGCCGTGTTAATCTGTATCAGCAAAAAGAACGAGGAGTACTTGTGGCACCTTAGAGACTAACAAATGTATTTGGGCATAAGCTTTCATGGGCTAAAACCCACTTCATTGGATGCATACAGTGGAAAATACAGTAGGAAGATTATATATATATATATATATATATACAGAGAACATGAGAAAATCAGACGTCAAGAATTCTAACATTCAAAAACCAGTTGGAGAACTCTTCAACCTCCCTGGTCACTCAATTACAGACCTAAAAGTTGCAATTCTCCAACAAAAGACTTCAAAAACAGACTCCAACGAGAAACTGCAGAATTGGAATTAATTTGCAAACTGGACACCATTAAATTAGGTTTGAATAAAGACTGGGAGTGGATGGGTCATTACACAAAGTAAAAACTATTTCTCCATGCTAATTTTCCCCCTTCTGTTACTCACACCTTCTTGTCAACTGTTTGAAATGGGCCATCCTGATTATCACTACAAAAGTTTTTTTTTCCTGCTGATAATAGCCCACCTTAATTGAAAAAAGAACAGGAGTACTTGTGGCACCTTAGAGACTAAAAAATTTATTAGAGCATAAGCTTTTGTGAGCTACTGATGATGATGATGATGATGTGCTGGAGAGGTTTTGGAAGGATTGCTCCAATCCCTCAGACAGAGACAAGCACCTACAAGATCTCTATCAAGCATTCTTAAAACTACAATACCCACCTGCTGAAGTGAAAAAACAGATTGACAGAGCCAGACGAGTACCCAGAAGTCACCTCCTACAAGACAGGCCCAACTAAGAAAATAACAGAACACCACTATCTGTCACCTTCAGCCCCCAACTAAAACCTCTCCAGCGCATCATCAGAGATCTACAACCTATCCTGAAAGATGATCCTTTACTCTCACAGATCTTGGGAGACAGACCTGTCCTCGCTTACAGACAACCCCCCAACCTAAAGCAAATACTCACCAGCAACCACACATCACTGAACAAAAACACTGACCCAGGAACCTATCCTTGTAACAAAGCCCAATGCCAACTCTGTCCACATATTTATTCAAGTGACATCATCATAGGATCTAATCACATCAGCCATACCATCAGGGGCTCGTTCACCTACACATCTACCAATATGATATGCCATCATGTGCCAGCAATGCCCCTCTGCCATGTACATTGGCCAAACCGGACAGTCTCTACGCAAAAGAATTAATGGACACAAATCTGACATCAGGAATCATAATACTCAAAAACCAGTGGGAGAACACTTTAACCTGTCTGGCTATTCAATGACAGACCTGAAGGTGGCTATCTTACAACAGAAAAACTTCAAAAACAGACTCCAACAAGAGATTGCTGAGCTGGAATTGATATTCAAACTAGATACAATCAACTCAGGATTGAATAAGGACTGGGAATGGCTGAGCCATTACAAACATTGACTCTATCTCCCCTTGTAAGTATTCTCACACTTCTTATCAAACTGTCTGTACTGGGCTAGCTTGATTATCACTTCAAAAAAAATTTTTTTCCTCTTACTTAATTGGCCTCTCAGAGTTGGTAAGACAACTCCCACCTGTTCATGCTCTCTGTATGTGTATATATATATATATCCCCTCAATATATGTTCCAGTAGCCCACGAAAGCTTATGCTCTAATAAATTTGTTAGTCTCTAAGGTGCCACAAGTACTCCTGTTCTTTTTGCGGATACAGACTAACACGGCTGCTACTCTGAAACCACCTTAATTGATTAGTCTTGTTAGAGTTGGTATGGCAACACCCATTTTTTCATGCTCTCTGTGTGTGTATATATATATCTTCCTACTGTATTTTCCACTGAATGCATCCAAGGAAGTGGATTTTAGCCCACGAAAGCTTATGCCCAAATACATTTGTTAGTATCTAAGGTGCCACAAGTACTCCTCATTCTTTTTGTGGAGAAACTGACAATTAAAAATCAAATTAGCCTGACTAGCGTATTTTCATTAGCAACCTGAGTTAGACACAAAATGTAAACAGAAACAGAAAAAGCAGTAAGGAAATTTTTAAAAGAAATCTTTCATTGTGAGTTGTTTAGAAAGACAGGTTAAGGCATTTACTGTATTAAAACATACACAATATATGATTTTTAGACTAATCGTGACACTTAAATTTTTAATTTTCCAAAAATATATATATTTTGTTACTTTGGCAGCAAAAATAGAGAAAGAATGTTAACAGGACAAACCACAAAGTGCTATATTGATCCCTCCCAGCAATTGTTTATCATAGAGCTACAGGAGGACAATTTGACTTATGCATGTTTGAGTTTCACAAAGTATTATTTTTCTGAACTGCCCGCTGTGAAGGACATCAGAGAGATAGTGAAGTTGTATAAAAGGTCATTCCCTTCAAAATAAGCTGTTTGGCTCAACTTATAAAGGACAAGGGCTATGCACTGAAAAAATAACCATGAACAGGCACAACCCTGTATTCTTTACTCAGGCAAAATTCACAAAGACTTCATTAGGAATTTTGCCTCAATAGGGAGTACAAGATCAAGCTCATTACTGACTTTCATAAGAGGTGGCAAGATGAAAATCTTAATATAGGGAAAGCCTGAAGAATGGTTATGTGATTTCCCCTACACAAAAGACTATGAAGGCGTGAAGAAATTTCTAGTGATGTGGATGCTGAACGGCGAACAGTTCAAGGGAATGAACTGTTGCAACTAAAAAAAACAACCAACAACAACAGGCTCATGCATTACATTTAAATTAAGATGCACACGAGAATATTGTTTTTGGACTCCCAGAGGGGAACAGGGCTGGACAAGGCAGGTTCACTTCATAGAAGAATAGTATAAAAGACTGTAAAATTGTTTTACTGACTCTTTTTTGTTTCATTGCATACTCTCATCAGTGAGGAGTGAAGACTGTGGAGGAAGCAGAGGGAAGAGAACTTCAGACCCACAGAACCCAGGGATCTGTGCATCACTGTGCCACAGCTCTCCAGTTCCTGGAGCTATGTGTACTTCTGTCCAGCCCCTCCATGTTGCCTGCTGGTTCCTCTCCCCCTGATGGTGTGGTTCTTACAGGAGCTTTGGTGCAACTGTTTGCTTCTTTCTGTGGCCATGTAACAGCAGAGGGAATTCACTGGCAGCTAATGATCTTTGGAGCAGTGTTAACAGCTGCTCAGTTATCCATGTGGTCTGCAGAGCGGCATGCCATGGAAGAGAGCATCCCTTGCTCTGCTAGTTTTAATTGCCCTCCATTAGTGGAAATGAAGAGCAGCATTTGGGCCACAATGCTAGCCAGTCCTGGTAAGTTCTGCTCCTCTCTTTGTCTCCTGTTTAATGTGGCTTCCATGGAAGTTCTGACACAACAAGGTACTTGAAGAGGACCCTACATGTACACACTGCACTTACTTTCCTATTCAGCTGTCTTATGGTGTATCATTAAAAACAAAAACAAGCAAACAAACACACAAACAAACAAACAACAGCTCTGCATGAAGTCTCAGGTCCATAACTAAACCCCAGTTTCAACTTTCTGAATTTTTTTGTTCAATTCAATTTTTAAAAGCTGTGTGGTTTGCTTACTGGAATTACCCTAATTAACCTTCTGGTCAGGGGCTAAAGAGAGTGAATCATTTTAATCAATTAAACCTTTAATTTAGAGCTTCTACTTCCTGCTGTTAATCTTGAACACCATGGGATATTGATTACCTCAATTATTTTGTCAATAATGCATGCACAATTACATAAAAGTTCAGTAAAAGCTATTAGACATAATGCATAAGCAAGTCACGCAACTGTCCAAAGAAAAACTCTTAGTGCCCAAAATTGTAAAGTAGTGATATAAAATGATATCTGAGCAAGCAATACAATGCTTAAGAGAATTTTTTTTGTATTTGCCCACAGGAAATAGATTACAGCATAACGCTATTTGATCATCCTGGGCAAGAACTGCTTAAGTCAGAATCTGAATGTAAAGGTCACTAAAGATATGCAATAGCTTAAAAATGCAGTTATCATACTGGACCTAGTATTTACATAATATGTGCATACAAAGCTTTAAATCATCATGAGATTTCTGAGCAATACCCATCATTCACAGAAGTTTAATAGAGCATGAAATCTGCAAAAAGCAATTTCTTTTTCAAACACCACATTACCTTTTTTATGAACCAAACAACCCACAAGTGACCAGAAAAAAAAAAAGTTTTCTTTAAATTCTCTCAGACCGTGGAGGGAGACTAGGACACATTCTGAATAAGAAAAGTGGCCAGACCCAGCTAAAAGTAATCCTATTAAAGACAACAGAGTTAAATGAGTAAGAAGAGAAAGGTTTAGTGCCATGTGTGATCACTGCAAAACTGTCTGGTAATTATATATGCCAGTACACATGAAGATATAATGTGGTCATACTAGATCACCTCAATAGTCTATCAAGTCTAATATCCTGTCTCTGGAAACTGCTTACACCTGATGGTCACAGAAAGATGAAGGAAAAACAATGCCCCTGGATGACTTGGCAATGCTGTTCATAGGCAGAGAGCAGGCGTGATTCCTTCCTGAACCCTGCAGCCATCAGCCTACACGCTGAAGCATGAAATTTCTTTAACCCTTGCTCAACATATCAAGAATCATGAAGTCATCCAGCCTGTTTTACACCACAGGTCTCCCTAGAGTGCCAAATTTTTAATGAAAATTTCAGGTGAGTCAGACCACAGGGCTCCTCACATTGAATTAAATATAGAGTCACACAGGACAAAGTTTTGCTTGTTCTACAAAAAAATGAATAGTTTACAATTTGATTGTAAGCTCCTTGGGGTAGGGATTGTCTCTTAATGTGTGTTTGTAAAGCACCCACAGAGATCCATTGTATTCGGGATGTCTACATTGCCATAAGAAAACCATAGCACTGAGTCTCAGAGGCCAGGTCAGCTGACTCGGGCTGCAGGACCATAAAATTTCAGTGTAGACAGTTGGGCTAGGGCTGAAGCCCAAGTTCTGAGACTCTCCCCTCTCATAAGGTCTCTTAGCCCAGGCTCCATCCTGAGCTCAAATGTATAGACTGCAATTTTGCAGCCTGAGCCCCACAGGCCTGAGTCAATTGACTCAAGCCAGCCACCTCTTAACAGTGACTCGAGCCAGCCACCTCATTACAATGTAGACATATCGTAAGGCTGACTGAGCCTTTGAGCATTACCATCTTACAAATAATGCACTGTTCTACTTTGCAGGCCTTTGTAGAATTGTACTTGCAAATCTAATAAACAAAGTCTCACTAAAGAGCCTCAGTTTGTACATCAGAACTCTATGGAAGTGCTCTATCTCTCAAAAGGAAAAAAACAACAACAGTGAATGTGTAAGCCATAAAGGGCCTCTTCTCTATCAGAGATGAAAATTCCTTTCTTTCAAAACAACTTTATGGAGTCATTTAAACATCAAATTGCACATTTTATTTATCCCCATTAGATTATAATTTCAAGTTCAGGATACTACTTTGGAAGAACCTCCTAGTATGTCTCTGACATGATCTTATAAAAATCTCTCCATGTTTCACTTAATATAACTTTGGAAGGATCTCAAGACATAATAAAAAAGCAACATTAGAGCCTTAATGATTTGCAGACTGATACTCTTATCATGAAGTCTAATTTAAAAACCCACCTTCATATAAATGATTATTTAAATGCAAAATAAAATGTAAAACAATGAAGCCTTGATAATATGAATGCAAGTGAGAGGAAACACAAAATGACTATTCATGTGTTTAAAGGTTAAAAGGAAGTTTCTGTCTTTGGACAAAATGCAAATATTAATTTGGGGGAATGATTCTAAACGTCACATTCATATATGTGTACTCCAAGCTTTTTGTGGTCCTTAATGAAAGTCAGCACACTATATTCAAGGGCAAGGATATGAAATCTATAAGAATCCTGATATTTTGCAAAACAAGGATCACAAAAGTAATGGATATACAATTAGAACCATACTGTAAAATAAAGTACCTGAACAGACAATACCACTTTTTGCAGTTAGAACATAAGAATGGCCATACTGGGTCAGACCAAAGGTCCATCTAGCTCAGTATCCTGTCTTTTGACAGTGGCCAATACTAGGTGCCCAGGGGGAATGAACAGAACATGTAATCAAGTGATCCATCCCCTGTCACCCATTCCCAGCTTCTGGCAAACAGAGGCTAGGGACACCATCCCCCGTCCATCCTAGCTAATGGCCATTTAGTTCAGCTTTGCCTATCTTTCTTTCATCAAAAGTTAAAACTTGATCTCCTCCGATTGTTTCAAACACTGATGTAAAATATACCATGTCTAACAGATTATTTAGCTGGTGTATACAATAAATTAGATGTTTTTCACAAACATCCTCACCCCCCGCCTTTTTTTTTTAAACAAACAAGCAGAGTATTTGGGCGTACATATCCTGTTTACTTTTTACCATGGAGCTAGCAGCAATCTTCTACATGTTTTCATGCTATTTCTTTCACTTCTGCAGTAGCTGAGGACTCCATTAATTATCACAGTTTATTTATTAGACAGTAACTTATGGAGACTTGTGCTTAAGCGTAGCAAAAAATATAGTTATACAGATGACAAGTTCAGCCTCCACATAAGAGAGTTTTAGGAGTGTTGCTTCTGGAACATGTCTTCTCAGGAGAGCACAAATCATCACACAATTCACATAGGGTTTGAAATAAAAATGAATGGAACAAAAATAAAAATAGAATTGTCATGTACTAAATGTTCCTCAAAACTATTATACTATAATATACAAATTATAGTTACTACATGAAGTGGCAATCAGTGGTTCTGTATTTGTTTCAAGCTATTACTGAAGCCAGACAAGGTAACTATACAAACCTTTTCATATACACTAACCTTGCAAAGTAATTAAGAGTCTGTGCGGGCGGGGATGGGGGGGAGGGCACAGATTTTACTTCATGTTTTCACATTATAGGTTTGCCACTGGGAAATGTGGAACTAAAATTTAGGCATAAATTTTATTTTTATAAAACCAGTCTTCAAGATTAATCTTTGCCTATCAACTTCTACCACTGCCATAACATACAAATTGTTCTGCTTGAAATACATAGACCAGACACATAGTGTGGTGATAACTTTTGAGATTTATCTCTAAACATGAAAGAGATGGTACTTTTTTCAGAGGCATAAATTGTATTTAGTACTAAACCTTATTGCAATTTTTGTTTTAAAAGCCAGAAAAGCCTGCCTATTAGGAAATCTAGAAGGATATTTATTCTAAATTTAATCAATATATATCTGTATGCTACGTGTCAATCAGGCACATGAAGCCAAATTAATCCCTCGTGTCACTTTGTGGAAGTCAGTGGAGTTGGATCAGGGATGAATCAGACTCAGGACTTTTAGTTTTTGTTTTCATTAGATGAACTTTCATTTTTATTCATACTGTAAATGAGAACAATGAATAATGACGACTTCCATACCTGCTGCAGGGGTGCAGCTAGAAGTCCAAATGAATGGGGTGCCTCAAGTTGGCCACCCAAAATGTAAGCCCCCTAATCACTAGTCCCTTTTGAGAATGTAAGTTATTACTACTACAACAGTTGTTTGTTAACTGACTCTGGACTTACTTTAAAGGATTTATTATGTTATGTATTTATTCATTCAGATTTATACACATTAAATGAAGATCACCTATCCATATGTTCCAGGCACACTAGAGACAACCCGAAAATTCAACAAAATCAGTGCCCAAATGTAATTAAAGTATAGCAGTACAATTCAAGACAACCCACCAACAGCAAACAGGCAATCCAATACCAAATTTACCTCCCCCTCTAACAATTGTCCTCCTATTCTCAACTGGCTGAAGAAAAAAAAGACGAAGTTTGCCATCTGAAGGTAGTCCAAGTTAACCTCTTTGGACAAGAAGGTGAGTGAACTGTAAAGCAATTTTCATGGAAAGCACTATGCTACAGCAGCTCCTTCTCAGGTCTACTAGTGAGACTTCAGCTCAAACATCTCATCTGATCTCAGCTGTGGTGGTCTGGTAGACAGGCAGGTTCTAAGCTGTTTAGGGCTGTATAATCAAAATAGACACCTTAAACAACACCTGGAAACCTACAAGTCACTAGTGAAGTTCATGGAACATGGGTTGAATATGTTCACAGCAAGGTATTGCACTTAATAGATGAGCTGAAATATTGCATCAACTCCAGTTCATGGTTTTAAGGTGTATCCCTTTGTGCATCATGGTAATCTAATATTAAAATGACAGACATGAATGACAGTTACAACGTCCACATCCAAGAAGCGCACACAATTTTATCTGGTTGAAAAAAAAATAGTCTCCTAGCTCCACTGGACACATACATCGCTTTTAACAACAACTACTTTTAAGCTTTCAGTTATTCTGACTAGTTGGCTGTTTTTGATGGCCCAAAAGGCTCTCAGTTCAGGACAAAACAGGGAACATTTTGAAAGAAGCTCAGGTTTTTCACATCTGCCAGACAGACTCTTTTGTAGTACACCATTTCTGGAGATGGAATCTAACTGTTTCTCATGAAATATCAATCCTTTTTGTCCTCCACAGCCTGGCCCAATAGAGAACATGAAGTACTTTTATTGCATTCTGTGTGCCAAAAGCTTCCCACCCATGCTTTGAATTCACCTTATTTTTCAGTAATTCCTCCTTATGATAATAAAAGTGTTCATGAAGGTGGAAAAGAAAAGTTACTAAGCTAAAACACCCCAAATGTTTACCTTTGAACAGACTCAACGAGCGGACAACATTTATTACCAAACAAATAGCTTTATCAACAAATGCAATCCATTATGAAAATAATAGATATACCATAAACCCTTTTAGAGGTTTACTAGAGCTTTTTTCTATCTACTGGAAATTTTAGTTATGAGTTCCATTGTGCCAAGGACAGACCAGTCTTTTACAGACACTTACCCTCTGACAGCATGAATAAGTCTCAGTGATGGATAGGCGGTTCGCACTTTCAATTTATTCTTAAGGATTAATGCATTAACCCACTCCACATGCTTCTCTCCGCCTTTCACCATGAAAGCAGGGATCCAAAGGACACTGTCATTCAGCATGGATAGTCTATGCACAAATTTTTCTCTGTCACTCTCATTCCGAAAGCCTCCAAATGCTCTTTGTACAACTGATGGATTCATGGTAATAAAATCAGATTTAGTTCCCACATCTGCAGCAAACTCCACCACAGGGGCTAGATTGCACCTGAAGAGGAAAAAATTAATGGACAAATGAAAATAAATATGAACCATTAACTTAGATAAGGGTATGCATGAAGGAAAAGCTGAAAATGAACATGTAAAACTGTTTCAAACTAGGTGAGCTAAAAAGTACCAATGGTAATCTGCATGATATTACTTAGTGCTGTATAAAGCCTGGATGTTCCCAGCATGTTCTAAAAAAGGTATTAAGTGTAATCAACTCGGTGAAGAAGATACTGTATAATACATTTAAAATTCATATAATTAGTGTTCAAACAGAATGTGTCAATACGTAGACAAGTGCTTAACAATAACAATATGTCTCTTACAGCTATTGTTATTTTCACTAATGTGCATTTGTTTAACCTATCTTGATTAAATTCCTTGGAAACAGCTCAAGCTCTTAAAGGTTGTCATGCCAATCAAGTAAAATTCATTTATTTTTGTTATCCATTTCGTAGTTTGTACAGCATAGCATTTCATACCAATCACAAATAACTGTCAGAAAAATCGAACTGGTTTGGGTTTGTTTCGTTGTCAGTAAAGCTGACTGAAAAATTCTGACAATCACAATTTGGATTTTTCATTTTTCATCTAAGTTTCAAGTTTTGACCAAAAGAGTGACTTTTTTTGTGAAAATTATGTCCCGTTTTTAGACCAGCGGAAGTTGTCAGCGAAAGAATTGCTTTCTCCAATTTTGAGCTTGTTCAGGCCTTTTCCACCAACATGTAACTTCTAATAATCACCAACTAAGCAAAAAGAGACCAGTCTCTTAAAGTTTTACTGTAACATATTGGCCGCTAAGCTCATCATTAGTAACACATCCACATATTATACACCTGATAATATTTAAAATCTGTTCTAGAATAAATTGCATTTAAAACTTTTAATATATAAAATATATCTCCAGAAGAATATGAGAATCTATTTACTGCATATACGCACAGGACAAACAAGTATCAACATAGGTAGGGTTTTTCTTACTCATTTCTTTGTTTCTGCAGTTGTTGCCTTGCAACAAAATCTTCCTACTCTTCCACTGAGTTTTCATTTTGTTTGTGACAAAAATGGGATGTAATTTTTGCAAAAATTGTCATAAAATTTAATGTAGTGACTATTCTATGCTGCTCATCAGAATCATAAATGTGCCCCTTGAAAACATTGAATTTATCCTCACAACACTGCCGTCCCAGTCTAGTGCTTTAATCACAAGAGCTGCCTTCCTCTCAATAATTCTCAAACAGGGTAAGTTTAAATAAAGAAAGTTAAGTGTGAAGTAGGAGTTGAAGTGGAAAAACATATTGGGTCCACTTCATATCTGTGTTGTAACTCAAATGAAGTAACTAGAGTTTGTACAGGTGCCAGCACAATGGCTAATTCTGAATGTGATCCTTGGCACTACTATAATATAAATAATAGTTATTATAATAGAGGTTAATTCATTTCCCAAGAAACAAGATTTGCAATGCAAATTCTATTACCTGCACATACAAGTGCTAGAATCACATGGATGTGAAGGATATGGTGCTGACATTTTTTTTATGTAAAAGTGCACTGACACAAATTCGGCCAATATGTCTTTAAGACAAACCTCTTCTGATCTGGCAACTACAGTACTGTTTAGGTAGCATCATCTCTCTTCAATTACAAAGGTTTTCTGCAGTTAGAAAATGGTGCCTAAATGTAATTTCCCCATAAACCTGAAAAATAATTATATGAGAAACATACCTAATGCAAAATGTTATGTTTTATAATGGTATACTTTTTTTGATCTAATATATCTGGCAGTACATGTTTTATAACAGGCAGCATCATGAGATTTTTCAACCCGGAGTTAGAAAAGGTAATAAGCCAGCCCAAATTCACTCCTTGGTAATTGAGGTGTCCCGGCATTGTTATTAAACACCTTAATCAATTTTTTTTCAAACCTTGGTGCCTCATTATATGGATAGAGAAATTTAAATAAGTGGTTTTATTGTTAGACATGCTGTGTATCTTCAATATTGATGCTTGGTCCTCTGAGAATCTAGTCAGTTATTTTAGGTACATAATTATGAATTTAAGAGAATCATTTTAGATACTCAGTTTGAAAAACTTTTGTGATAGTAAAAGTAAGACAATGCTCTGTGAAACTCTAATTTCATGGAAGTACCTCAATGTTGCTATGCTAGTGCAGTGCCTACACTATTATTATTTTGGTAGAATACCAGTGTAATACTAGCTGTTACAGCAATATAGAATTGTGTTAGGAGAATGAACAATACTACCTTGGGAGCAGCTGATTGCTTTATAATAGTATTATCACACTTTGCTCACTTCCCACCTATTTAACAGATTTTTTTCCCCTCCAAAAATGTGGCTTACAGAACAGAAGATAGCAGTACTTAATGTTTTCTCAATAGCTTAATAGCTTATAGCCTAGTCTAGAAGCAATGCAAAATCTTGCAAAATCTGTAAATTAAAAATAGCACATTCTTCACAAAGCAGCTTATGGTACAATTGTTTCTGCCATTCTAACTGACCCATCCAAGACTGACTTAGAACAACGCTTCCTTAGCTCTCGTCCCCTAACGCCCCTACTCTACTTGCGCTACATTGATGACATCTTCATCATCTGGACCCATGGAAAAGAAGCCCTTGAGGAATTCCACCATGATTTCAATAATTTCCATCCCACCATCAACTTCAGCCTAGATCAATCCACACAAGCAGTCCATTTCCTGGACACTACTGTGCTAATAAGTGATGGTCACATAAATACCACCCTATACCGGAAACCTACTGACCACTACACTTACCTACATGCCTCCAGCTTCCATCCAGGACACACAACACGATCCATTGTCTACAGCCAAGCTCTAAGATATAACCACATTTGCTCCAATCCCTGAGACAGAGACAAGCACCTACAAGATCTCTATCAAGCATTCTTAAAACTACAATACCCACCTGCTGAAGTGAAAAAAACAGATTGACAGAGCCAGACAAGTACCCAGAAGTCACCTCCTACAAGACAGGCCCAACAAAGAAAATAACTGAACACCACTATCTGTCACCTTCAGCCCCCAACTAAAACCTCTCCAGCGCATCATCAAAGATCTACAACCTATCCTGAAAGATGATCCCTCACTCTCACAAATCTTGGGAGACGGACCTGTCCTTGCTTACAGACAACCCCCCAACCTAAAGCAAATACTCACCAGCACAACACATCACTGAACAAAAACACTGACCCAGGAACCTATCCTTGTAACAAAGACCGATGCCAAATCTGTCCACATATCTATTCAAGTGACGTCATCATAGGACCTAATCACATCAGCCATACCATCAGGGGCTCATTCACTTGCACATCTACCAATGTGATATGCCATCATGTGCCAGCAATGCCCCTCTGCCATGTACATTGGCCAAACCGGACAGTCTCTACGCAAAAGAATTAATGGACACAAATCTGACATCAGGAATCATAATACTCAAAAACCAGTGGGAGAATACTTTAACCTGTCTGGTCATTCAATGACAGACCTGCGGGTGGCTATCTTACAACAGAAAAACTTCAAAAACAGACTCCAACGAGAGACTGCTGAGCTGGAATTGATATGCAAACTAGATACAATCAACTTAGGATTGAATAAGGACTGAGAATGGCTGAGCCATTACAAACATTGAATCTACCTCCCCTTGTAAGTATTCTCACACTTCTTATCAAACTGTCTGTACTGGGCTAGCTTGATTATCACTTCAAAAAAAATTTTTTTCCTCTTACTTAATTGGCCTCTCAGAGTTGGTAAGACAACTCCCACCTGTTCATGCTCTCTGTATGTGTGTATATATATATATATATCTCCTCAATATATGTTCCATTCTATGCATCCGAAGAAGTGGGTTGTAGCTCACGAAAGCTTATGCTCTAATAAATTTGTTAGTCTCTAAGGTGCCACAAGTACTCCTGTTCTTTTTGCGGATACAGACTAACATGGCTGCTATGTTCACAATAGTCATCAACTGTATTTTTGACACCACATTGTCAACCAATCAACTTATATTTCCATAGGATTCTTGGAAATCTGATATTAAGATGCCTTTCAGAATCTATTTTTTTAAATACTTTGGACACATGCACATACAACAATAATGTGGGGTCACAGAGAGAGAGAGAGCACACTACATCAGATATCTGTATGTGCCTTTCTGAAGGTTTTAGAGTAGCATACTTAAAAATAGATATGTTTCTGTAAAATTGGATGTGAATGATTTCCATAGAGATATTCAGCACTTGCATACATTATGCTTTGGTTTCTGAAAAAATTATTAGCATTTTAGAGACTTAGTTGTTACATTATCAGCAAAATGTTCTTCTTTCTTCGTGCAACTGGGATTTTTCTTGGAATTCAGCACTGCATTTTCTGAATGATAACTACCTATGTCTAAATGCATTTATATCTGGCATTAGACTTCACATATATTCTGCATTTCATTACATCTTTTTCTAGATCATAAACTAGTTACTTGCACATTTCCACTTTTCCACCCTCAAGAATCCACAATCAGGTCATTTTTTATTCTTTTCGGAAGGCTCAGATTCTAAAGCTTTTAGTTGTTGTAGTTTCCATTTAGGACTTCATGTTTTCAGATACACATACATGAACCTTATAAAACCAGCCACTGCCCTTGCACACAGATCTAAGTATATGTAGATAACTTCCTATATCTGTTTTCAAACTCTTTTTTGAGTCTCTAAGGGCTTGTCTATACTTACGCGCTGGTTCGGCAGCAGGCAATCGAACTTCTGGGTTCGATTTATCACGTCTTGTCTGGACGCGATAAATCGAACCCAGAAGTGCTTGCCGTTGACTCCGGTAATCCTGCTCAGCGAGAGGAGTACGCGGAGTCGACGGAGGAGCCTGCCTGCCACGTCTGGACCACGGTAAGTTCGAACTAAGGTACATCGACTTCAGCTACGTTATTCACGTAGCTGAAGTTGCGTACCTTAGTTCGAATTGGGGGGTTAGTGTAGACCAGGCCTAATGCACCACCTTTGTGATGTATCATGCTTGCAATACTGTACTTAAATAAAAATATGGTTTTCTTAGTTGACATCAATTGTTTTCTACTGTCTATTCTGTTTCAGGACAGCATCCTGATTCAGGAAAGCAGTAAAGATGTGTTTAATTTTGAGCATGGGCTCAAGACTTACTGAAGTCAATGGACTTAAGCAGATGCTTAAAGAAAAGCACAAGTTTAATGCATACCAGAATACAAATACATGGAAGAAAATACTTGATTGCCTTCCTGAATCGGGACCTCAGATGAATGGCATGGGAAAAAGGAATGGTATCTGAATTAGAATGTCATATTTTAATCACATATTCAATTTTTAACCATATTTCAAACTACCACAGCTTTTTGCCCAACTAATTCATTTCTATCATGCTGTCAGTTCAATTCACTAAAAAGGTATGCATCTTACTCCACTTATTGTTTATTTAACCCTAATGCATTGCACCCAACCCCATTGCAGGGTACTGCTGTGATACACCAGACTCCTTTATAGGTCTGGGAGCATGTTCTGTGTAACATGAGCTCAGAGACCAGCACTGAAAGTGCTTCAAGCACAAGGATCAATAGGTTTTATCCCTCAGTGAATCCCTATTAACACTTATGTATTCTGAGGAAGTAACTGAAGATTACTTTACTAGAGCTGCCAGAAATAAAGGGAGAGGAATAAGGTCAACCCAGCCATTCCTCACCCAGTCCTTGGGGCAGTCTAAGAGAGGGGTATAAAGAGTAACCATGTCTTGTTGGGACCTCTTCACATCATAATCCTCCCAACCATATGTACTGTAGTCCCATGTCAAATACTTTCAGGCCATCATCCTGTATCTTGCAACTGCTGCTTCCTGTGCAGCTCCCGACAGCCACAGGTAAGAATTTGCTTCCTTGCCCAGCTCTCAGGCTGCCTGCTTCCCAGCCTTTACCTCAAAGCCCTCAACTGCTGACTTTGGCCTACTACTCCTGCTCACACACAGGCACAGCCTCTTATGCCCTCCTGAGCCTGTTCCCCTCTGCTTTCAGAATAGGGTGACCAGATAGTGAGTGTGAAAAATCGGGTCAGGGGGTGGGAGGTAATAGGCGCCTATATAAGACAAAGCCACGATTATTGGGACTGTTCCTATAAAATCAGGACATCTGGTCACCCTACCTCAGGAACTCTTCCTTTTCTGTACTGGAGGGATTACAGAACAATAGAAATGTAGAGCTGGATGGGACCTCCAGGGATCATCTTGTGCACCCCACACACTGAGGCAGGATTAAGTTTACCTAGGCCATCCCTGACAGATGTTTATATGGAGCTTTCTACTGGCCGGCGTTGAACTGCATAACACGATGTGTTCCATTCGCTAGAGCCTTTCACTGCAGCTCAGCCGGGAAGAAGGTGGCTACCCAGTAATAAGCCAGCTGATTCATTACAATATTTTCCAGTACTGGACATTAAATGACAAGCTTCAAATTAAACTTTAATTTCTCCTGTTAATAAAAGGCTGTTGCAGAAGTGTCCCTGCTACCACTCAGCCAGATTGAACAAGGGAGAATAAATACTACAGGGGTATTTCCTGGGCTATTTCCTGCCCACCTACCCCAATATTGTTTTCTTCCTACTGCATTACTGTTTAAAATACCACTCTCAAAAACAATTCTCTCCCAGATCTCAGCAACTTCCTTTAAGCTTCAGAAGCACATGACTATCTTAACAAAAACAATATCACCACTACTTAAGTCAACCTGCAAGAAAGCAAGCCTAACTCATCAATGCCAAGGAGGACAGACTTGAATATAGGAAATCCCTGAAGTCACGTACTGAAGTTGGGAACATGAAAACAGGACAGAAATATCAGTTATATCCTACATTGAAGACAGACTTCAGGAAGCAGGTGAGTGGCTCTACATATGAGCATCGACAAAACTTCATCACATCCTGCGGAAATTTGCAAGGCTACAGCACAGTATTCACAAATTCCTTACTGCAGCTTATTTTTAAAGGGACTGCAATGTAAACAGGGATTGCCCTGGTAACAAGAATGTTACAAAAAAAAGAGGTTGTTTTATTTAGTTCTTTGTTTTTTATCCACTAAATTTCACTTTGGGAAATGGATCTGGTCTTTGAGATTGAAAGAATGAATATTTTTATATGGAAAAAACGGCTTAGCAGCTTTAGCTCCTTGTTTTCCCCTTGCACTGACTAGTTTTATCCCCAGTTCTTAGAAAGATTCTTCTTGGTCTGATTGTGCAGAAAGTTTAACTATAATGGTCTTTATCTGGGGGAAAAAGTAAACAGGCGGGGAAGGGAAGGGTCATAATACATGTGTTCACTAGTATCCACTCCATTGAATACAAGGCAACACACCTGGATTCCACAGCTCACTACTCTTCCTATTGGATGAACTAAGACAATATCCAAAATCCTAACTAAGCTTGTTCACCATCCCATAAAAAGGATATCCAGGAAATTACTGGCCCATAAGTCTAACCTTAACATCATATAAAAAAAAATAGAGTGAATAATAAGGATTCAAGAACCTAGTAAGGAGGATAAATAAGTAGCAAGAAGATAGTTAAGGTAAGGAGTAAGCTCAGGTTCAAGTCAAACTAAACTGTGTGTGTGTGTGTGTGTATTTATGACAAACATAGTGGACATAATATATGGAGATATTAAAAAACAGTTCCACGTGGAGTCTCAATTAGAAAGCAAAAATGTGGTTTGGATAAAAGTACTCATGTAAAAATATGCAAAAAGTAGAAGGATGGATACAGATCTGGCTGGAGAAGAGTAATTATTAATGGCCATGTGTAACAGTATCTTGAAGCATTCAACAAGGGTCAGTGTTGTATCCATTATTACTTAGTATCTTCATAAGTGACCTAGAGCAGTGGTTCTCAACCAGGGTATTCCTGGGGGTATGCAGAGGTTTTCCAAGGGGTACATCAACTCATCTAGCTATTTGCCAAGTTTTACAACAGGCTACATAAAAAGCACTAGCAAAGTCGGTACAAACTAAAATGTCATATTATGATCTGTTTATACTATATACTATATCAGTGTTTCTCAATCTGGGTGTGGCAACTCCCGGGGGAGATGTCACAGGATGTGTTTGGGGGGGGTCGCAAGTTCAGGACTGCCATTAGGTGGTGGCAAGCATGTGCCCATTGAAGCTAAGATATATGCTGAAGCCCAAGCCCCACCACCTGTGGCTCAAGCCAAAGCCCGGGCCTCACTGCTCGGGGCTGAAATCAGACTCCTGAAAGGGGTACAGTAATCTGGAAAGGTTGAGAACCATTGACTTAGAGGAAGGAGTAGAGAGGACAGTGATCAGATTTGCTGATAAAATGATAGATGGACTAGCACAATGAACAAGTAAATTCAGTAGCCTGTAAAAAAAAAAAGTAGAGTAACAGACAGAAATTAAGATGACAAGATTTAATAGATAAATTATGAGTTGGTTCACTTGGGGAGAAAAAATATTCTAATGTATAAAATGTCTGTTTCCTTGGTAGGAAACAATACTCCATTTGGGGTGACATGAAAGAATAAATTGAACATGAGCATGCAATGAGATGCTGTCACCACAAAAGGAAACAAAGTACTGAAATACACTGCATGTCATTTGGGAACCTATATAATGAACCACATCCTGAGATGTACAGACTACAGGTTATGTGCATGCACACAAAGTGCTTAAACCCTTGATCCTCCTGCAGCACTGTCCAGGAAAAGTCCCCCTATACCATGTCAGAACAGCCTGAGGACTGCTCTTAGTAAACTTAAGATCTAGAGGCCAAAGGAGTTAACAATGCTGCCAAAGATTAGCATTGCACATACTTCTTTTCCTTTGGCCATGCCCCCGTGACCTACATCATGAGAGGATCTACATTCTTACAGAGAAATTATCCATGCTGGGCTCATTATGCTGGTTTTATGGCCCAATTAAGCCTGTCGCACAGTGAAGTTGCAGAACTGAATAACCTTATAAAGAAGGTATTGCAATCACATTCATGGAAGCCACAGCCAAATACAGATTTTATTATTCCACAGTGATGCAGTGGAATGGGCTATATGACCCAAATGTACATATCCAACTGTAGTATTTATGGGACAAATCCTGCATTCCTTGCTTAGACAAATTCCAATGTAAAGCAACAGGTAAAAACTGAGTAAGGACCTCAGGATTTGGCCCTATACATTTTAAGTGTGTTGATCCATTGCCTAATCTGTGCAATTTGTAGAATACAGGCTTCTTGGTTGAAATAGAAGCATTTGGCAACTGTTGCTGGCATCAAGCAGAACCTGCACAGAACACTGCTGTGAAAGTGTTTCCTCTTTCAGCAAACCATTCCTTGTGGATCAAAGGATAATATGCCCACCATAACTCGAGGTGTACTCTGGAAGCCAAAATATTAAGATTAACCCGTTGTTGGAAAATTGATATGTAATCATGTCACCTAAACTCTATAGATGGGCCTAAACTGGCATCAAGAACCCCCAAAGTCTTCCCCCTCACAGTCTGCAAACTTTGGTAATGCAGATACAAGTCCTGATCTCTAAAATGGACCAAAACTGGAACCCTGAATCCAGATGCCCCTGAACTTTTAGAATGTATCTAAATCTGGAACTGAACTTCAAGGCTCACAAAACAAAAAACAAAGGCAAGGATAGCACAGAACCTAACAGAGAGAGTAATACCTGCTAATCTGTCTATTTACTGAAAGCACATCACTATGATGTCTGCATACTTAATAGAAAACAGCTTCACTGCCTTGCATTTGGACTACATAGAGCATGAAGCAAAAAAAAGGAGAGACCATAAGAACGGCCATACTGGGTCAGACCAATGGTTCATTTAGCCTAATATCCTGTCTTCCAATAGTGGCCAATGTCAGGTGCTTCAGAGGGAATGAACAGAACAGCAATCATCGAATGATCTTCCCCTGTCACCCACTCCCAGTTCCTGGCAGTCAGAGACTACAGACGCCCAGAGCATGGGGTTGCATCCCTGATCATCTTGTCCAATAGCCTTCATGGACTTATCCTCCATGAACTTATCAAATTCTTTTTTGAACCCCGTTATAGTTTTGGCCTTCACAACATCCCTTGGCAAGGAGTTCCTCAGCTTGACTGCGCGTTGCGTGAAAAACTATTTTTGTGTTGTTTTAAACCTGCTGCCTATTAATTTGATTGGGTGACCCCTGATTATGTGAATGAATAAATAGCATTTCCTTATTCATCTTCTCCATACCATTCATGATTTTATAGACCTCAGTGATCTCTACCCCTTAGTTGTCTCTTTTCCAAGCTGAAAAGCCCCAGTGTTTTTGATCTCACCTCATATGGAAGCTGTTTCACACCCTTAATCATTTTTGTTGCCCTTCTCTGTACCTTTTTTAATTCTAATATATCTTTCTTGAGATGGGATGACCATAACTTCATGCAGTATTCAAGGTGTGGGTGTACCATGGATTTATATAGTGGCCTTATGATATTATCTATCCTTTTCCTAATGGTTCCTAATATTGTTAGCTTTTTCAATAGCCACTGCACATTGAGCAGATGTTTTCAGAAAACTATCCATGAAGACGCCAAGATCCCTTTTTTGAGTGGTAACAACTAATTTAAATCCCAGAATTTTGTATGTATGTAAAACAGCATCCCACCTAATGTGCAATATTTTGCATTTGTTAACAACTGGATTTTATTTGCCATTTTGCTGCCCAGTCACCCAGTTTTGTGAGATCCCCTTGTAACTCTTCACAGTCTGCTTTGGACTAGTTTTGTATTGTCTGCAATTTTTGCCATCTCACTGTTTAGCTCTTTTTCCAGATCATTTATTAACATGTTGACCAGTGCTGGCCCCAGTGCCAATCCCTGCGGGACACCACTGTTTACTTCTCTCCGTTCTGAAAACTGACCATTCATTTCTACTCTTTGTTTCCTGTCCTTTAACCAGTTACTGTTCTATGAGAGGACCTTCCCTCTTATCCCATGACTAAGGTTATGATTCTGTCATGGAAGTCATAGATTCTGTGACTTTCCGGGACCTCCGTAACTTCTTCTGGGGCCACCTACCAGAAAAACTGGCTGGTGGCCAGGCTCAGGGCTGCAGGGACAACTGACCAGCAGTCAGCCCTAGGGCTGCCGGAGATGCAGTCCCCAGCCCACTGGAGCAGCGGCTGGGGTTGGGTCAACCACCCTGGGGTTGGAGCAGTTGCAAACCTCGGCAGCATTCTATTTGTCTCCCCTTGTTCCCAGGGTATTTTTAGTAAAAGTCAGGGATAGGATGCGGGCTTCCATGGATTTTTGTTTACTGCCCATGACCTGTCCTTTAGTGTGGGACCTTGTCAATAGCTCAAGTACACTATATCCACTAGATCACTCTTGTCCACATGTTTGTTGACGCCCTCAAAGAATTCTAATGGGTTGGTGAGGTATGATTTCCCTTTACAAAAACTACGTTGACTCTACCCCAAAAAAATAGTGTTCACCCATATGTCTGATCAATCTGTGTTTAGAAATTTTATCTCCGCATCCCATCCTGCGGTGACACGTACACAGTCAATATGAAGATAATAATGGGGGATTGTAACTGCGTTCCCCCCCCCCCCATCTTATAGCCTCTCTAATCTCCCTGAGCATTTCACAATCGCCATCAACATCCTGGTCAGGTGGTCGGTAGTATAGTCCTATTGTTTTATTCTTATTATTCAAGCATGGAATTTCTATCTATAGAGATTCTAGGGTACAGTCTGCTTCATTTAAGATGTGTACTATATTTGACTCTGCTTTCTTTCACAGATAATGCCACTCCCCAACCAGCATGACCTACTCTCTCATTCCTATGTATTTTGTACCCTGGTATTACCATATCCCATTGATTCCACCAAGTTTCTGTAATGCCAGTTACATCAATATCATCATCATCTTACTTCTAGCTTTTGTACACAAGCACTTATAAAATGTGTCACTTTTAGTTGTCTGCAATTATGTGATGTAAGTGAATGGGACTCTTTCATTTGACTGTTTCTCTTCAGTTCCTTCCTGGATTTTATCAACATCCATCCTCGCCTCTTTATAAGGATACAGAGACTCCCCCTTAATAGAGACTCCCCTACAGGACATCTCTAGCCGAACGGTGTGCTCTCCACACCTGTTGGCTTTCCCCCAGCCCTTAGTTTAAAAAGGAATTTGTATTTCTTCCTAAAAGAACGGAAGAGGTCTGGCAATAGCAGTGATTTGAAAAGCATATGGTTTGGGAGCCAGTGTGGTTCCTGCCATAAACTAGAGCACAGGCTGGTCCAATTTAAGCTCCCAGCAGCTACCTCTAGGCTACTCCACAGTCCTGCCCAGCCCAGAATCCCTTAAAGTGATGGTCTCACTTCCTACACAGCCCCTCCTAAGACTTTCTCCTATCTGCTAGGTATGCACAGTTGCCACGATAGAACTTCTTATAGAAGTCATATGATGTGCCTGTTCTGGGGGAGTTTTCCCAAGGCCCTTTGTGGCAGCACAATTCCAGCTCCTATCTGCCACTGATGTACAGGGGCCAGGTCTGCCCCTTAAGGTCTATCATGGTGATGTTATTTGTTAATTACCTACTGTAAGACTTGTCACAAGAATTCAGGTTTCATTAAAAAAAGTGTTGCCTTCTTTAAAGTCAGCTGCCAACAAGTTTCCTAATCTCTACTACCCTTATTTTTAAGTTGTTTACGAAACAGGAATTTAAACTTATGACCACTAAGTTCCTTGTTCCTGCAATAACAGGGACTGTGATATGGGTTCTTCTCATGTGAGGCCACAGAGTGAAATAACAGGGAAGGTTTAAATGGTATTAAATACTTAGAAAAAGTGATGACACATTATTTACTTCTTTAGCAACAGACCTTGCTGCATCGCTACCCATGAGTTACTGAGTAGTTACAGTTGATTCCGGTAGAGTTCTTCTGACATAGTTATAAAGAAATAAATTCATATCACTGAAATGTTGCTGCACAGTATATGCAAAAAACTAAGTAAGTGAAATATCAAGAATGAGATCTTAATCACAGAAAGCCAGAAAACTAAGTTGTAGTTTCCACTCTGTCTGTAACTCCATCTTCTTGCATATATGTAGTTTTACTGACTCTATATAAGATTAGTCTAGAGGGCAGATCTCACACCACTAACTTTTTTATACTGTTTTAATACAGGTAATTTTAGAGCCATTATGTCACTCAGTGGAGGAAGAGAGGTTAAATATTATGATTATTTACACTTCTGGGAGGGTAAACAACTCTTTTCCAGTCATGCAAAAGAAGGACCTTTGTGGTTGTCAATAGCAAGAAGGACCACTTAAGATATTCAAAAGGGAGAGTTTTTATGTTGATGGAGCCGCACCAACTGAAGGGTTAGGTTTTTTTTAAACCACAAAAACCCCCAAAAGAAGAAGGAGGCTAGGGAAGCAGACTTATTACAGAACTGGCAACTTCTGGTTTTTGAGTTCAGATTACAGTTTGATAATATTTTTTGTTTAGGAGAGTTTTACAGAGTTATGGAATGATGATATTTAAAAAGGTAAATTTAGAGTTTTGTAACTTCTGAAGGAAAAAATATTAATGGATGTTCTGCATTAGAACATTCTTTACTAGTGACTAACATGAGTGTCTTAACTATTAAGAGTAGGTAAAATTTCCATTAGGTGTCTCTCCCAGGAAAACCATAAAAAAAGCCAGACTGGATCTTGTATGCTCTAGAACTAGCTGTTCTACAAAGCAGTCATTTCTAATATCAATAAACTGTTTATCTAAATCCTATCTGTTGTATGCAGCATTATAGCTATGGTGGTCCCAGGATATTAGGGAGACAAGGTAGGTGAGGTAATATCTTTTATTGGACCAGCTTCTGATAGTAAGAGAGACAAGACTCTCTCTCTCTCTCACCCCAACAGAAGTTGATCCAATAAAAGATATTACCTCACCCATCTTGTCTCTCTAATATCTTATTATGACATTTGACTAGCCTTCATGTGGGCAGCTGAAATCACCCATCGTTACTGTTTTATTGATTTAGACTCTGATCTTCCATCAAATTGCACATTCAGGCCAAGATTTATGAAACTGAGGGTCTGAAATTAGGCTTCTAAATCCTGACATCCCTCAACAACTGCCATGATTTTCAAAACTACTGAGCAGCTGACAACATCAAGTGAAATCAATGGCAATGTTAGGTGCTCACTGAACTGATGAGTCCCACGGGTAATGAAAAGTTTCTTAAAGTGGTTTTACCTCACCTCCTCTGAGGCCTATGGCACAGCGGGCATGCCAAGACATGGAAAAGGCCTAGCTAGAGAAATCCTTGGCTGGAGCAGAAACTCAAATGGAAAAATTCTGGCTGCAACAAAGTAAGAATAATCTCAGAGCTGCTCTAACTCATACAAGGGGCTTCCAGCCATCCCGAAGACGAAACAGTAGTGGTAGTAAGTCACTTCTGCCCTCCCCACTTCTAGGAGGCACCAAATAAAGAACAGTACCAGCTGAAGATATGACTTATTTTTTATGCAACTGTTTTGTCTGACAAAAGTAATTGGGAACACAATAGAAAAAAGATTAAGCAGCTGGCAAAGTAGTAATTGTCATGTATGGAAGAGAAGTGACAGAAGCATCAGAATCTATGATGAAGAAAGTGTCAGCAGAAGCTGAAAAGTTGTCTTTGAAGTGCCATCTATATTTATGATACCCTACAATATATTTTAAATAAAATAAATAAAAGACGCAATACAAGGTGAGATTGTGTTATCCAAAGACCAAAACATGGTAAAGTGTCACCCTAAATCTTGTACTACTGACGAGCCTACAGCAAAAAATTTTGCTAAGACACAGGAGGGAGAAAATAGAAGAGAAAGCTGGGACCTATGCATAGGTAAACACTGAGTGAAGTGAGCAATATTATTCTCAACACTATTCTTCTCACTCACTGCTCACATGCTGTAATTAAAGCTATTTTACTACACAACAGAACAATTTGCAGAAAGAGAACAGACAATGGGCTGAAGCATTTGTAGAACATGAAAAGGAAGAGAGTTTTAAAGGTTCTATTGAAATTGTCTATCACACAGTCACATGATACCTTAAAATGCAGTTCTGCTCTGGAGAGGGAGTTTGTAAAATTGGCAACTTCTCAACAGATCGGCTACCTTTGTGTGTTCATTGTTGTAACTGCTTACTTTCAAAAAGAAAGTTTCTACTGCTTTCTTACCTCTTATTCCTACAAAGCCAAGACAGTTAAGAGTAACCAAGCTGGATTCTATTCCTTCTGGTGAATAATCAACAAAAGCTGTTTATCAAGTTCCAATTACCTACACCTGTGAAAACCTTACTAAAGGCAAGGGGAATGCACAGGTTTCACTGTACATGCACATCTACACTGTAAACTTAAGTTGACCTTTGTTAGGTCAACTTACAGCCAGGGCCGGCTCCAGCTTTTTTGCCGGCCCAAGCAGCGGAAAAAAAAAAAAAACACACCCTGCGATCGGCGGCACTCTTCCGCGCCGCTTCATTCTTCAGCGGCAATTTGGCAGCCATCCTTCCCTCCAAGAGAGGCTGAGGGACCCGCCGCAGAATTGCCGCCGAAGACCCAGACGTGCCGCCCCCTTCTATGGGCCGCCCCAAACACCTGCTTGTTGCACTGGTGCCTGGAGCTGGCCCTGCTTACAGCCACTGCAGTAATTATTGTGGTGGTTCATATCCACACTGCCCTTCTTCCGTCGGTGGTATGTGTCCTCACCAGAAGTGCTTCCACCAACTTAAGAGGGGCAGTGGCGCGGGGTGAGAGCCAGGACTCTCAGCTCTGCACACAGCTCCCTGCCGGTAGTCCAGTCCCCTGCCTGGAATGGGGCAGCTGCACCGGGATTTTCGGCTCCCCACTCACTACTGGGAATGGGGCAGCTGACCAGTGTCCGGGCTCAGAGCTCCCTGCCAGGTGCAGCTGTGCTCCCAGCAGGCAGCCAAGAGCCTGGGAGGGCAGCCAGGTTCCCTGCCAGGAGATCCGCACCTGAAGTCTGGTCAGCTGCCATGCTCCCAGTGGGGAGTAGGGTGACCAGATGTTCAGATTTCATAGGGACAGTCATGATATTCAGAGCTCTCTCTTATACAGGCGCCTGTTCACCACCACCACCCCCAACCTGTCCCCATTTCCCCCCACTTTCTATCTGGTCACCCTAGTGGGGAACCGGGAGCCTGGCTGGGAGATCTGCACCCAGAGTCTGGTCGGCTGCTGTGCGCCCAGTGGGCACAGCCAAATCTGAGTGGAGAGCCAGAAGCCTGGCGGCAGTCCAGCTAAGAGCAGGAAGTTGGGTTCCCCAAAGGGAGTGGTGAGCCCAGCAGCAGCCTGAGTTGGGAGCCTGGGTGACAGCCCGGCTTGGAGCAGAGACCGGGCAGCAGTCCAACTGGGGAGCCAGAAATTGACAAGAATGACAGCCAATAGATATAAGTAATGCAGTATCTACAGGATACTGCATCACCTTAACTACATCAACATAAGCGCTATGCCTCTCATGGAGTTACTATGTCAGTGTAGTAGGGCACTTACAATGGCAGGAGCAAGGCTGAAGTATGTACACTGACGTAATTAGGTCAACATAAACTGCCTTAAAATCAACCTAATGCTGTAGTATAGACCAGGCCTAAGGGAATAATTTAAAGACAATGAACACTAGAAAACTGAGGGCCTAATTTGACTGGCAAAATCTTTCTTACTGATGATGATGTGCAACCAGGGTGAATAAAAATCAATGATTTTTAAATAAATAAAATCAGATTTTTTTATTTAAATCAGGTTTTTCCCTCAAAAAGCACTTAATCAAAAAAATCCATCTAAAGATAAAGATACATTATAGCTCAACGATATCTCATCATGGAATAAGGATTATAAATTCAATATTTTCATGTAATGTTTAAGAAAAGTTTTGCAAACGAGTTCCAGTAGTTCATGGATTAGGGATCCAATCCTATGGGGCCCCAGGGGCTTCTGTATAGATTATTTAGGTTAAACTTTCTATCTACCCACTGGGACTCAGTGCTCAGTCTAGAAGATACCATCAGAGATGCTTAGTTTTGCAGTTCTCAAACTGTGGATGTGTCTCTCCAGAGATAATACAATTGTTAACAGCAAAAATGTTTTTAAATATATAGAGGTGAGAAATAACAGACCTCAACCCTATTGTCCCTCTGCAAATTTGCGTACACTGTGTACACAATCCCGTACTTCTTTCTAAAAGTGCAATGAATAGAAAATTGTTAAGGGCGGAATAGATCTGGACAAGGAGAAGAAGTCTGGAGATAAATGTGAGAAGGGAGGAACAGGCAGTAGAAACAAAAGTGAAACTGTTTGAGCAGCATATTCCAGAAGTCTTGAGGTCTTTCTGAGTGTAGCCTTCATTGATTTGAGACCTACCATACCATTCTTTCACTAGAAGGGAAAACCTATAATGGCAGCAGGCCGTAAAAGAGACCCAGTTTGGGAATAAGAACCATTCAAGAAATATATGTTAGCTGCTGATGTTTTGAAGGAAGTCACACCAGTGAACCGGTGGAAGTCACTTAAGTACTTGGATTCAGAGACTGTTGAAGTGATAATCTCACTTTTAACAGCAGTAGCTTCTTCTGCCAGTGTAGAAATAATATTTTCTTCCTTTGGACTAATTCATTCCAAATTGAGAAATCGTTTGGGACCTGAAAAAGGCAGGAAAGCTTGTTTTTACTTTTCCAGATTATGAACAAACAGGAAAATGAAAGTGAAGACGACTGAGTTAGCTGCAGAAGCCAATATTTTAAGTTTCTCATGTTGACTTGGCTGACATAGTCAATTAAATTTTTGTTTTTTAAAAAAATATTTAACAATTTTAGTTAATTTTAATAAAAACAAACCTGATTTAAAAAAACTTGTGTTTAACTAAATTCAAAAATTCATATGCTTGTTTTGTTAAAATATTATGTTTGCTGTTGAAGAAAAAAAATCCAGAATACTTAACGTTGTTGTTTTAGTTAAATAAAACAATTTAAATGTCTGTCTGCTGATGTTCTCCTCGTAATGTAGGAGCATTGCCAGCAGATTGAGGGACGTGATCATTCCTATCTATTCAGCATTGGTGAGGCATCATCCGGAGTACTATGTCCAGTTTTGGGCCCCACACTACAAGAAGGATGTGGAAAAATTTGAAAGAGTCCACTAGAGGGCAACAAAAATGATTAGGGGGCACATGACTTATGAGGAGAGGCTGAGGGAACTGGGGTTATTTAGTCTGCAGAAGAGAAGCATGAGGGGGGATTTGATAGCTGCTTTTAACTACCTGAAAGGGGGTTCCAAAGAGGATGGATCTAGACTGTTCTCCGTGGTAGCAGATGACAGAACAAGGAGTAATGGTCTCACATTGCAGTGGGGGAGGTTTAGATTGGATACTGGGGAAAAACTTTTTCACTAGGAGAGTGGTGAAGCACTGGAATGGGTTACCTAGGGAAATGGTAGAATCTCCTTCCCTAGAGGTTTTTAAGATCAGGCTTGATAAAGCCCCCGCTGGGATGATTTAGTTGGGGATTGATCCTGCTTTGATCAGGGGGTTGGACTAGATCACCTCTTGAGGTCCCTTCCAACCCTGATATTCTATTATTCTAATACAGCATGGCAAGAAAATCCTCCAATTATTAATGATTAATCTGTTGAATTGGAGATAGTTCACCTCCCAATGACTTCATAAATATCTACTTCATTTACCAAAGGTAAATGAAATAACCAAACAATCATTCATTTTCTGATATAGCTGTAAAACTAATCTGAAGAATTTTCAAAAATCACTTAAAAATGTATAGTGTGTAACTTCTAAAAATGAAACCCACATTTATCTCTGAGCTGTGAAGAATATGTATTAAGGTTATAACAACCAACAAGAATGCACTTTTATGCAGAAATCCATGATTAAATTGAGTCTTCCTGACTAGTGATTTAAATCAAATCCACCCTTTGTGCAACAAAAATCCATCTGCTTCCTAGAAAGAAGGGACAGCAGGAATAGCAATTGCAGAGGCCAGGAAGTATCTTTATACTTCTAAACTGTGCACTTTTGCACTAAAAATCTGAGACAATTAACATGGAACCCCCAAATGCTGTTTTTACATATACAATTTTGAGAGTACAACCACACCTTTTACAGAGTTGTGTATCATGGCATATTAGCAGCATGTGGAGTTCAGTGGAGACAGATGGGATAAAGTGTTGACTGTTTCCCTTTTTGTGGGGAGGGCAGATAAAAGATTGGGGTAGGAGTTTGGAGATTTAGAAGAGAAACAAGAAGTTCTTCAAATTGAAACAGTATTGGAAAAAAAAATGTTATTGCACCTGACCAGAAACCTCAGAAGCAGAAGTACAAATCTGGGGAACCTACTGGATTACCGAAGCAGTAATTGTTGCATGAAGATTACAGAATTTTTGTTTGGGGAAATTTACAGAGAAATTGGATTTCTCATTTTTATTTGGCTTCATCGGGGGCTTGTGTGTTGAATTTTAGTCTTTGTAGAGTAATATGGTTAAAAGGGTTTTTATTAGAAGATATATGGGAAATATAACCTGTCTTTGTTATGAGAGATGTAAGTGGTTTAACCATTAAGAGTAGGTTCCTCTAACTTTTAGGTATCACTCCCAGTGAAGCTATAAGAACAAAAAAATACAAGGGCCAAGACAAACAGCTGCTGGCTAGTAAATACAATAATATCAGGAGGAGATATGAAAATGTACAGTAGGTAACTTTATTAAGGTATCCCCTTTCTCTAAATTTAAAGAATTTCTCTGAAAATTGAGAAAGACAGATTCCATCCACCATTCTGGAGGCATACAACTGCTGTACAGGAGCCACATGCAAGTGACCATGAGAACATTCCCCTGGTACAGGCACAACATAGGGTTGGTATATTCTGCTCCCCCTCCCCCGCATTAGCCCTGGCATACAGGGCATGCTGGGGACATGGCCAGAGACAAATCAGGGGTGGGCCCATACTGGTACTAGGAGGATTCTGGGCAGCACTGCAGCCCAGGATGGGTTGCCATTACTTAGAGCAGCTAGGGACTACTATAATTTACACCAGAGGCCATTTCACTTCTCCGATGTGCAGCATTAAACCATACGAATGTGGAAATGGTATGTTTGGGGATTGTCATACACATTAATCAGATTCAGACAAGTTCAATAAGACATTCAAAGGACTATTAAAAAGATAGCCCAGATTCCTTCCCCCAACATGGGAAGGATTCAAACCCCTGCACCCTGCCCCTTCCCCTCCCACACACACCCCTCATTCATAACCACAAATTTAAAAATTTTATTAAAGTTAATGTTTAAAATCAAATTTACACAAGTTAAGAGGGAAGGTACTGTACATCTGGGGTTGCGCTTGGGTTACGGGGGATTGCGAGTATCGGTTACAAGGTTCACGAGGTACACACATACTACACTTGATCTCAACCAAAAGGCTGAAAGTGACTCTCCCCATTCCCACCTTTCTTCCTCCCTCCCCTTTCTCAACTGGCAGAAATGTGAATGACTCATTCATTTCAAATCACTGGTACACAGTGATCCTTGTAACGACTTAAATACATGTTTTTGATGTTTCCCCAAGTTTGCACTTCACTTCATATTGCAACCTGAAAAGCACTGAAGGTATGGCCCATTGCTTCTTGTAGTTCACATCTTTTTTTGTTGTTGTTTTTAAATTGATTGACACATTCAAACACATATTGAAACTTACTGAGCTCATCAACTCATCTCAGAGGCCCAGCACAGTCATCAGCTGGTCAAAATTTGGGCCCTGATCCTACAAGCTGATTTCTGCAGACCCTTAAGTCAATGGGCTCAGGGCTGTCCACTCAGATCAATTTGCAATAGTGGGGCTTTAACCATTATCTACTTGGATCTGACTCACAATGGCAATCTACAGGTTTATAGGCTTCGTATCCCAGAATCCCCTAAACCACACACTGATTTTTAAGTTAGTAAAAGTAACTTATTTGTATATATTTTAGGGTTTTATTAATGTTTAACATGGGAATCTGCACTTTTTCATCCAGTGAGATAGACAGCCTGTAGTAATATGAAACCACTTATCTCCTGCCAAAATCCATCTAGAGCTGCCCCACTAGTCCTGCCCCAGGAACACAAAAGACGTGTGTTCCTGAGACAGAACTGTTTCTGCTGAAGCAGCAGCAGCTTTGTTAAGCCAGAAGAACACTACTACAATTTGTTGGGATTTGTATTTTACAAAGGGAAGAAAAAGGAAATCACCTCCTAAACCCCTAGCTGCCTGGGTGAGGTTTGAGCAGTGCTGTCACTAATCTCTCTGGGAAAGGCATGGATCTGGTCTGCAGTTGGGGAAGGCATATGAATGAGAGGAAGAAAGGTAAATATTAGTGGGACTATCTTGCCTGCTGAAAGAAGCTCATCAAAAGCTCGCCAAACCCTTTGAGATAAAAAGTGTCACCTTCCCTGCCATCTGTCCCCTATGGGAGGGGGGTAGGGAGAAAGAAAAAGATCACACATCAGTAAAACACAGACATGAGCAAAAAGAACTTTTCCAAGTACACAGACAAGATGATAGTTCTTACTTCTAGGCTTCACTGGAGAACACTGGAGGCCTTCCAGGAAGCCATGATTAACAGTATTCTACTCCAAATGCTGGATTTCTGTCCAGAAATCATTATCACGAACCAACATAAAAACAAAGGAATCTGCTGTAGGTCATTTGGGGAAAACTGAAATTAAACTACAGTAAACGAGGCTCAATTGATGACACATCACTACTTCAATGAGGCTATTTGTAAAAGCATGACTGTGCAGAAAGTGAACAAGATTAAGAATTAATTACTTGCAGATCCTGGGCAAACTAGAAGGCGATCTGATTGCGTTCTGGAATAAATGGGTAGCAGAAACCTAAAGAAATTTATTGAATGTGCTCCTGCCCACCAAACTCTTCGGAATTAGCTCCATTCAGACCCAGACAGGCACTTTGTGAATCTCTCAATTTAGGAAATGATTCTCAAAAAAGTAGGGACTCATATTTTGGAGTTTTATTCAAGATAAATGTATCTAGTCTATAGACTAGAAATACTTGAAATAGGTACAAAAGCTGTATGCCCCTACATCTCTAGCAGAGAGAGAGAAAGAGAGAGTTGTTTTTTGTCATACATGTAGAGTGATCCTACAAACCCTTATTCACATGAATAGACCTTGGGGCAAGTGTCTTTCTGTCTGTCTCTGAAAGAGATGCATCATTTTCCTATATAAAGCCAATGCAACTAGTTGTACAAGTAAGGACTGAATCATATATGCATAAATACAGTATTCTGGTAAAAATGTAACTTAAGATGTGACAGAAACCCACATCTGATTAAATGTTTACTATGTGCACAGTTTTGAGGAGCTGTGAGGGAGTCAAAGTCATGGAATATATTGAAAAATCCTTTTCTCTGCTCAGCCTATGTCTCCATGGAACATCTACTATCAAAATTAATATTTGGTAGGTTTATGCGCAACAACAGTTTGCTTAATACACACGCAGTATTTGCCATTATCTCAGATGCCACTTCACAACTTACTCTCCCCCACCAAACAAGAGGGGAGCAGGCAAGCTACAATTTCCTTAAGTAGAGCAGCAGGTGTTGCCCCTTACTCAAGGATAAGCCTAAATGCTCCATCTAGCCCACACTAATATATTTAGGTCTGGATTCTTTGCGGAATAAGGTGCTACTCAATGTCAGTAAGGCTGGCAGAATCTGATCCTTACTTTGCACTGGCACAATAAACTATCTGCAGCTACACTGCAAAGGTTTCCTGAGTGATCAGAATCCTTACGTCCTGTGGAAAAAATGAAGCCGTTTTCCTAAAATCCTCAGCATTCTTAACATTCTGAACCTAAAAGTAAACTGAATTCTCTTGTTGCTCACGAAATCATGAACTGTTATAGGAAAAATCAGAGAATCCTGAACTCATTTTTTGGCAGGTACACAAGTGGCTCTTCTTTTTGATACCTGGAAACATTATAATTATCTTACAATATATGACTAAAATATAAAATTGTATATTTTTAAAAAAGGTCTTAAAACCACCATATAACAAAAAAATTGCCACTTGCTTACCCTACAAAGGTTAGCTCTATACTCTTTAGTGGGTGTAACATCATTAGCAGAGTTCATGCTTGAAAAACTCAGTGAGAGCTGGTACTCCATGACTGAGACACCTTAAACAGAAAAATGGTTAAGGTTAAAAATCATTTGTCCCCTGAATGCCTATTTCACCCTCGTTATTTGGGGGGCATTCAGCACGTGTAGTCCTATGGCTATTGTCTGTTAAGTTGCAAATACTTAGAAAACCTATCTCTAAAGAAAAAGCACAATCATACTATGCAGACAAAGGAAAGGAAACACAAAGGTAAAGGAAACTAAAGAAATGAGTCCTTAGAGCTGCAGAGATCTACTGAATCTTACTGCATGTGTATTTTCTCATGTATCATGTATTTTTTTTCCTGTCAGCAATAGCAATAAAAATATTGTTTAGAACATCCTCAGTGGAGGAACAAGCCTGACATGTTTTAATCTTAGACAGGAGCACCATCTTATAGCGATCTGATTCAACAGCTAGAGAACTGAAGAACAGCAGCAAGTGGAGCCAGGCCATATTTCAGCAACCTGCGAGCAATCAGTGTATTATCTTATTTTTTACAGCACTGATTCCTTTCATAGAGTGACAGGTGTTCTTAGAGTTAAGGAACCTTTTCCTGGTATCATACAGAAATGCTACATGCTGTGATTTATCACATCACTACTGTGGATGCAGGGATCAGTGCTCATTTTCTTGGATACACTTAGCTTTAAAAGGTGACTAGGAAAGAATCTGAAGAGAAAACAATTTGCAATCAGTACCATTTTAAGAGAATAGAGGCCTGATTCTCCTCTCTCACCAAGTTAACTCAACTGAGTCAGACCTTCTGATGCTTAAGCTGTTGTAGCTTTACTGAACTTGACAGAGCTAAGCCACTTTACTCCAGCAGAAGATCTGGCCCCTTGACATTAAAGAAGTTACTCCTGATTTACACTGGTGCGTGAAGAGAATCAAGTCCTGTTTGTGTAGAGTTATGCTTTATCTCAAAAATAGCTGCTTAAGATGTGCCCTAAATATGGTAGAAACAGATAGTTACACTGACAAAGCATACAACTGCGTTTGCAAAAAAGTGTGTGTTTACATATGCATTTTTAGCGCTCTGTAAAGAGGAGTGATAATTGTATTCTTGCAACTGTATAATTTACTAGCACAATTACCTGTTTGTTCCCATGTGTGCATACACTGTCTCTCTGTTAGGTACCTATTTTTAAAAATCTGGCTTAATAAACATATTCTAAACACAACCTAGTTATTTTCTTCTTTAGCTAGCTGCATGCTCCAATTGACTATGATAGGTCAGACATCAACATATAGCACACGGTGATGTCTCACAGAAAGGCTCAGTTATTAGTGACCTTGGATGACTACCTTAAAGATAAGACACTATAAAATTTAAATAAGCTATGTAGTGAATGCTTCCTTCTCCCCTTGATAATGCTTTTAGGGTGTCCAAGTAATATTTCATTGGTTATTAATATTTTCAGGTTACCTTTAACATAGTATCCAATTCCATCATATTGCAATGCAAGATTGCTGGATTTACTGTATCACAATCCAAATACTAACATAAGAACATAAGAATGGCCATAGGGGGTCAGACCAAGGGCCCATCCAGCCCAGCATCCTGTCTACCGACAGTGGCCAATGTGAGGTGCCTCAGAGGGAGAGAACCTAACAGGTAATGATCCAGTGATCTCTCTCCTGCCATCCATGTCCACCCTCTGACATACAGGGGTTAGGGACACCTTTTGTTACCCATCCTGGCTAATAGCCATTAATGGACTTAATCTCCATGAATTTATTTAGTTCTCTTTTAAACCCTGTTATAGTGCTAGCCTTCACAACCTCCTCAAGTAAGGAGTTCCATAGGTTGACTGTGTGCTGTGTGAAGAACTTCCTTTTATTTGTTTTAAACCTACTTCCCATTCATTTCATTTTGTGGCTTCTAGTTCTTATATTATAGGAACAAGCAAATAACTTTTCCTTATTCACTTTCTCCACACCACTCATGATTTTATATACTTCTATCATATCCCCCCTTAGTCTCTTTTTCAAGCTGAAAAGTCCTAGCCTCTTTAATCTTTCCTCAAATGGGACCTGTTCCAAGCCCCTAATCATTTTAGTTGCCCTTCTCTGAACCTTTTCTAATGCAAATATATCTTTTTTGAGATGAGACGACCACATTTGTATGAAGTATTCAAGATGTGGGCATACTATGGATTTATATAAGGGCAATAAGATATTCTCCATCTTATTCTCTATCCCTTTTTTAATGATTCCTAACATCCTGTTTGCATTTTTGACTGCTGCTGCACACTGCATGGACATCTTCAGAGAACTATCCACGATGACTCCAAGATCTCTTTCCTGATTAGTTGTAGCTAAAGTAGCCCCCATCATATTGTATGTATAGTTGGGGTTATTTTTTCCAATGTGCATTACTTTACATTTATCCACATTAAATTTCATTCGCCATTTTGTTGCCCAATCACTTCGTTTTGTGAGATCTTTTTGAAGTTACTGTAGAATGTCTAAAGTACTTTCCTTACCTTCAGACACTGGTCTCATTTTCACTATCACTGCTACCATCAAATTAACAAGACCACTGATATTAGGGGTAGTGTAATCAAGATACTCCTGTTCTAATAAATCACACACACTTTTTGTTATGTATTTCCTTTCATGAATCTCTTAAGAGGAAAACAAAGTATTACCAAAATTAACAGAATAATATTTAGTTTCACCAAAACAATATAAGCATCTCTCTAAAATGGTTTGCTCATACTACACAAAACTGTTGAGTCCACAGAAATTTTTTTCATTAGTTTGTACTGTCAACTGTGAGCCCAATATAGCTTATACAACTGCTTTTTCAGAAAAAGCAAAAACAAAAAACAAAAAAAACGTGGTGAATAAGATGTGTATATTTTATTTTCAGATAAGTCAACCAAAAGCAAAGGAATCAGCAAAGTCAGATCATGGAGTTCATACCTGAGCCCTTACAGCAATACAATTATTCAGCATGAAGGAAGCATAGAGTGCTGTTTACTTTTATTATGTTCCTTTTTCTCCTTCTCCTAGCAAAGAGATCTATTCACTCTTCTCCCATAATTCCTAAAGGACTTCCTTACTGCATACTTTAAGCAGTGAAAAGTCTCTGAATGCAGTTTAGCCATACACATTCTGTGCACTTCTGAAGAGTGTTAAGGTCTGACCAGTGAATAAAATCTCTGTACCATACATACTCCAAAGTGTCACACCCATTTCCTTGCCTCTTGTTCAGATGAAGGATTCACTCTTGGCTAATCTGACCCTATTCTGGAATACTAAGGATACTGATTATTATGGCTAGTCCCTCTGATGCGATGGGACTGCATTGACGTGATACATGTGCCTCCAATCTAAATTGCAGGTTTTGCTTCCTGATGTTCATATTGAGCTTTATCATTTTCCTTTTATTCACAGGCTAATTTCTGTAAATTAAACCTTTGCAAACGTACTTCCTTTATTCCACAGAGCTCAAATTCTTTGTTAGTTCAAAATTCATATTAAATCTCATCCTCTGGTTTCACTACTAGCTAAGATGTGTTTTGGGGATAGGCATCGGCGGTTCTTTGACTTCAACAGGAATTAAGCACACGATTAAAGTTAAATACTGTACGTGCTTAGGTACTTTGCTGAATCCAGGCCTTTTTGAGGGACAATCATGAGTTTGGCTTCACACAGAAGAACTTCCTGCAGAAAGTATAGTATCTGCATCATTATGCAGCTTGTCAAGTCAAACACATTAAACCTGCAAGAGGGCATAACGTCAACAAAAAAAAGCTACAGGCTAAGTGCAATGGACTGTTTATAATGAACTCTCTTGGCTATAAGCAGGAGTTCTAACCTGGCAGAATCAAAGCGTTCAGAGTACGAGTCGAACATGCATGGAAAAGGAAAGGGCAGTCTCTGGCCAGTCACTGGAAAAACTCCAAAATAAAATATAGCTCCTATATCTGTGTGCGCAGTGTTTTGGTCACGTGTTGTAGGACAGAACAGAGAGACGAAAGGTGGAGTGTGAAGAAAGACATAATATAGCTTCCAAATCTTTATAATTTTCTTGTCTCTGTCCTCCCAGCTTTCTGCAGTGTCACTATCCAAAACAAAAGTCAGGCCCTTCAGTTAGCAAGGTGCAGGAGCATCTGAGGTCTTTGGCAACCCTAAATGACAGGCAGCATTTTTCCATAAAAGAGTCCAAAGGATTTGTATCCATTTTTATTAGTATCTTTGGAAAAGTGCTCTTTTCGCAGATTAATACAAGTGATCATAAAATGGGATAAGTAGCTGTGATGAAGTGCATAACGATGAAATGTATTTCACATTGTCCAATATACTAATGAGGTTTTCTTAAGTCTTAAAAAACTTGCTGTGTTTCTCTATTCAAGCCTAAAATTGTGCCTTTGAAGAAAATACTACTCAATAATTCCTGCAATTGTTACTACTAGAAAAAGGGCGATGTATTTATTTCAAAGCTGCCTAAGAGAGCTAGATGTCCAACTTCCACTGAAAGCTTTTGAAACTCCCAGCCTTAATATTATGAAAAGAAAAGAACTATAATTTTTCCTTTCATAGACACTGTCCGTTTCAAGTTTCCACCAGCTTTGTACAAAATAGAAAAGGAAAAGTGCTGCATTAGGGGGGCTGTGTTGGTGGGCCTTGAGTGGGCCTGACTGGTATATAAGGGCAGTCAGCAGCGAACCAGCTGAGCGGCGAACAGCAGAGGCTAACAGCGGGAGTTTGCCTGGGAGTTCGCGTGGGGAGAGCGCACTGAGGCTTTCATCTGCAGGTTTCTCTGAGTAGTTCCTGCAACAGTTAAGGAAGCTCCTAAGAGGACGGTGATATGGAAGGTGAGCGATCAGCTGTTGTAACCTGCACAGGTTGTGCCAGGTTTGTCTTTCTTCCGCAGGACAGAAGCGACTTTGTCTGTACAAAGTGCAAGCTGGTCTCCATATTGGAGGAGAAGGTTCGAGGGCTGGAGAAACAAGTATCGACTCTGCGTTGCATAAGGGAAAATGAAGATTTCCTGGACAGACGTCAGGAGATGCTTCTACGGCCACAATGTTCTGAAGATTCAGAGCAGGCGCAGCAGGGACAGAAGGATTGTGAGGAGGTTTGGCAGCATGTGACCTCCAGAAGAAGAAAGAGGAGCATCCATGCACCAGCAATGGAGATACAGGTGAGCAATCGTTTCCATGTTCTCTCTACAGGCGCTAATGCGGAGAGTGGACTAGATGGCCCATCTGAGGGAAGGGAGCAGAAGGAGACTCCACCGATTGGAAGGCAAAAGATGCACTGTCCTAGGGATGGGGGTTCCACGACCACCACTCCCAAGAGGAGGAGGAGGGTGGTGGTGGTCGGGGACTCCCTCCTCAGGGGGACTGAGTCATCTATCTGCCGCCCTGACTGGGAAAACCGAGAGGTCTGCTGCTTGCCAGGAGCTAGGATACACGATGTGACGGAGAGACTGCCGAGACTCATCAAGCCCTCGGATCGCTACCCCTTCCTGCTTCTCCACGTGGGCACCAATGATACTGCCAAGAATGACCTTGAGCGGATCACTGCAGACTACGTGGCTCTGGGAAGAAGGATAAAGGAGTTTGAGGCGCAAGTGGTGTTCTCGTCCATCCTCCCTGTGCAAGGAAAAGGCCGGGGTAGAGACCGTCGAATCGTGGAAGTCAACGAATGGCTACGCAGGTGGTGTCGGAGAGAAGGCTTTGGATTCTTCGACCATGGGATGGTGTTCCAAGAAGAAGGCGTGCTAGGCAGAGACGGGCTCCACCTAACGAAGAGAGGGAAGAGCATCTTCGCCAGCAGGCTGGCTAACCTAGTGAGGAGGGCTTTAAACTAGGTTCACCGGGGGAAGGAGACCAAAGCCCTGAGGTAAGTGGGGAAATGGGATCCTGGGAGGAAGCACAAGCAGGAGAGCGCAAGAGGGGAGGACTCCTGTCTCATGCTGAGAAAGAGGGACGATCGATGAGTTATCTTAAGTGCCTATACACAAATGCAAGAAGCCTGGGAAACAAGCAGGGAGAACTGGAAGTCCTGGCACAGTCAGGGAACTATGATGTGATTGGAATAACAGAGACTTGGTGGGATAACTCACATGACTGGAGTACTGTCATGGATGGATATAAACTGTTCAGGAAGGACAGGCAGGGCAGAAAAGGTGGGGGAGTTGCGTTGTATGTAAGAGAGGCATATGACTGCTCAGAGCTCCGGTATGATACTGCAGAAAAACCTGAGAGTCTCTGGATAAAGTTGAGAAGTGGGAGCAACAAGGGTGATGTCGTGGTTGGAGTCTGCTATAGACCACCAGACCAGGGGGATGAGGTGGACGAGGCTTTCTTCTGGCAACTAGCAGAAGTTGCTAGATCGCAGGCCCTGGTTCTCATGGGAGACTTTAATCACCCTGATATCTGCTGGGAGAGCAATACAGCAGTGCACAGGCAATCCAGGAAATTTTTGGAAAGTGTAGGGGACAATTTCCTGGTGCAAGTGCTGGAGGAACCAACTAGGGGCAAAGCTTTTATTGACCTGCTGCTCACAAACAGGGAAGAACTAGTAGGGGAAGCAAAAGTGGATGGGAACCTGGGAGGCAGTGACCATGAGATGGTCGAGTTCAGGATCCTGACACAAGGAAGAAAGGAGAGCAGCAGAATACGGACCCTGGACTTCAGAAAAGCAGACTTTGACTCCCTCAGGGAACAGATGGGCAGGATCCCCTGGGAGAATAACATGAAGGGCAAAGGGGTCCAGGAGAGCTGGCTGTATTTTAAAGAATCCTTATTGAGGTTGCAGGAACAAACCATCCCGATGTGTAGAAAGAATAGTAAATATGGCAGGCGACCAGCTTGGCTAAACCGTGAAATCCTTGCTGATCTTAAACGCAAAAAAGAGGCTTATAAGAAGTGGAAGATTGGACAAATGACCAGGGAGGAGTATAAAAGTATTGCTCAGGTGTGCAGGAGTGAAATCAGGAAGGCCAAATCACACTTGGAGTTGCAGTTAGCAAGAGATGTTAAGAGTAACAAGAAGGGTTTCTTCAGGTATGTTAGCAACAAGAAGAAAATCAAGGAAAGTGTGGGCCCCTTACTGAATGAGGGAGGCAACCTAGTGACCGAGGATGTGGAAAAAGCTAATGTACTCAATGATTTTTTTGCCTCTGTCTTCACGCACAAGGTCAGCTCCCAGATTGCTGCACTGGGCAGTACAGCATGGGGAGAAGGTGACCAACCCTCTGTGGAGAAAGAAGTGGTTCGGGACTATTTAGAAAAACTGGACGTGCACAAGTCCATGGGGCCGGATGCGCTGCATCCGAGGGTGCTAAAGGAGTTGGCGGGTGAGATTGCAGAGCCATTAGCCATTATTTTTGAAAACTCATGGCGATCGGGGGAGGTCCCAGATGATTGGAAAAAGGCTAATGTAGTGCCCATCTTTAAAAAAGGGAAGAAGGAGGATCCGGGGAACTACAGGCCAGTCAGCCTCACCTCAGTCCCTGGAAAAATCATGGAGCAGGTCCTCAAGGAATCAATTATGAAACGTTTAGAGGAGAGGAAAGTGATCAGGAACAGTCAGCATGGATTCACGAAGGGGAAGTCGTGCCTGACTAACCTAATTGCCTTCTATGATGAGATAACTGGCTCTGTGGATGAGGGGAAAGCAGTGGATGTGTTATTTCTTGACTTTAGCAAAGCTTTTGATACTGTCTCCCACAGTATTCTTGCCACCAAGTTAAAGAAGTATGGGCTGGATGAATGGACTGTAAGGTGGATAGAAAGCTGGCTAGATCGTCGGGCTCAACGGGTAGTGATCAATGGCTCCATGTCTAGTTGGCAGCCGGTTTCAAGTGGAGTGCCCCAAGGGTCGGTCCTGGGGCCGGTTTTGTTTAATATCTTTATTAATGATCTGGAGGATGGTGTGGACTGCACTCTCAGCAAGTTTGCGGATGACACTAAACTAGGAGGCGTGGTAGATACACTAGAGGGTAGGGATCGGATACAGAGGGACCTAGACAAATTAGAGGATTGGGCAGAAAAAAAACCTGATGAGGTTCAACAAGAACAAGTGCAGAGTCCTGCACTTAGGACGGAAGAATCCCATGCACTGCTACAGACTAGGGACCGAATGGCTAGGTAGCAGTTCTGCTGAAAAGGACCTAGGGGTCACAGTGGACGAGAAGCTGGATATGAGTCAACAGTGTGCTCTTGTTGCCAAGAAGGCTAACGGCATTTTGGGCTGTATAAGTAGGGGCATTGCCAGCAGATAGAGGAACGTGATCGTTCTCCTTTATTCGACATTGGTGAGGCCTCATCTGGAATACTGTGTCCAGTTTTGGGCCCCACACTACAAGAAGGATGTGGAAAAATTGGAAAGAGTCCAGCGGAGGGCAACAAAAATGATTAGGGGTCTGGAGCACATGACTTATGAGGAGAGGCTGAGAGAACTGGGATTGTTTAGTCTCCAGAAGAGAAGAATGAGGGGGGATTTGATAGCAGCCTTCAACTACCTGAAGGGGGGTTCCAAAGAGGATGGAGCTCGGCTGTTCTCAGTGGTGGCAGATGACAGAACAAGGAGCAATGGTCTCAAGTTGCAGTGGGGGAGGTCCAGGTTGGATATCAGGAAAAACTATTTCACTAGGAGGGTGGTGAAACACTGGAATGCGTTACCTAGGGAGGTGGTGGAGTCTCCTTCCTTGGAGGTTTTTAAGGCCCGGCTTGACAAAGCCCTGGCTGGGATGATTTAGCTGGGAATTGGTCCTGCTTTGAGCAGGGGGTTGGACTAGATGACCTCTTGAGGTCCCTTCCAACTCTGATATTCTATGATTCTATGAAAAACCGGAACAGGAGCAGTGATGTGAGCTAACCCTACATATATAGTAATTCTCTATCACCACCATTAAGCCCTCCTTGTTCCATACCAATAGAGACTTTGCCTAAAAAGCAGAGTATCTTTTTTGTCTAAATCTATCTATGTATGTTAATATCATGACAGCTTGTCAAATGGCGGCAGTAACTGCTCTTAATTTGCCCCTGATCTGTGAAGTCCTAAGACAAAATTTTGTTGAGGTTGAGCATGTTTGAATATCTACACTAAAAAAAATAAATTATATGAAACTTTTGGTACCTGCTGTGGGGATATATTTTCAGAGCAATGTGAAGTGAGTGAGGTGTGTGGCTTTCAGTTACCTTACCTGAAGCCATCTGACTAAATTCCAATGCATCACAATGAAATTTTGCTCCCCCCCCGTATATAAAGTAATTCAGTAATTTACTGCTAGGCCACGACTACTCGCCAAGAGACAGGAAGAGAGATTTTGGAAAAAAAAATTTCCATTTACAGGAATAACTCTTCATTCAGAGTAATGATTGTATCTGGAATAACACAAATGAACAAACACGGGCAATGAGCAATGTGAATCTGTCTTCTATCTCCAAATGTGCACACCTCTCATTTTCAATATAGAAGTAATCTTGTTTTTTGCATACCAAAAATGTATTTAAATTTAGGTATCACAGTGAAAATATCACTTCAGATAAATTACTCAGTAATTCCAAATAATCCCTGAAATTGATCTCTCAGGTTAAAGCATTTCTGCCTGTTTCCTCACACCCCCCCCAAAGTGACAGATAGCAGGCTATAATCCCCAGCTGCAGATGAAAGCTCACCTTATTACAAAGTCATGGTTGTCAATCTCCTTTCCACATTCACTGTCCAGGAGGATGCCAGAATTGCCCACAACTGCACATGTTTTAAACCGACGGTTCTTCATTGGTGAAACTTCAGGAAGGAGGCTATGCAAATCCTGAGAAATGTTCAGGGTGCGACGTCTGTCTAGCACATAATGAATTACGTCTCCTGGCTTGAAGCTGCTTTTGACCACTGAGACATCTCTTTCAGCATCCAAAAATCGAAGAATATTCTTCCTATTTTGAAAGAAACAGGCAGACAGTATTCATTCCTCACAATCAGCTCATCTTTTAGTAATATGGTATAAAACATAGAACATAAGAGCATAAGGTTTCAGATTTTCATTCCCACAATATCAGACTATGCCATTTCACGTGCTATAAAATTATGTTAGGGCTCCATTAAAAACCCTTATGGTCTTGATTAAAAAATGTAATGTGACAAACAATTACTCAAAGACAGTCTAATCACTATATGTTAAAGAAGTAAGTGACTATGGAGTCAAGTTTTAAAAGTTGGACAGTGCATATGTGCGGTAACTGGTTTTGAGTAGTATTTTAGAAAACTATCTGGCATGTGTGTTAATGCACAGATTCCAGAATAAACTGTCATTCTATTTTATTAACAACCGGTAAGTTAAAAGATATTTACAAGGATTTGAATGTAGCCTCGTGTGTCAAAAATCAAGGAATGTACTAGCATGGGTCTCAGCCTTGGTCGAGTTGTCAGAGCTGGCAGCTAGATAAAACATTTTTTTTAACCTCTAAACTGAGCATCTCTGTCATGGAAATCAGAAGGAGATAAGTCTGGATTCCCCACAGTGTCTTTTTTTACAGATTTATTATCACACTGGAACTGCACTTTTAAAAGATTTGCAGAGTTCCTCTCATCACCATGTCCTTCAGTTTTAAGCACCAAGTTGGTATTATTATTCAGTGTGCTTGCACATGTATAACTGATTAGAATTTAGCACTTGTCTACACAGAGAAATTGCAGTTTTGTAACTTAAATCAGTTTAAGTTCAATTTAAGCCTTGTCTACACAAACTTGCAGTGGTTTCATTAAACAAGTTCAGTTGTACTGGTGCAAACCCTAATGTACACACTTATTTTGGTTTACTATTGGCTTATTTTGGTTGATCTTAAGTCAGTTAGGAACGGGTTTAAGATGAACCAAAATAAGCCACTATTAAACCAAGTTAAGAGTACCTTTGTGCAGACACTCAAAGATTTAAATCTGGTTTATGTCAGTTTAGCTTGCACCTCTGCAAGCCAAACAGCCAGGTTTAAACCAAGCTAAGAGTGTCCACAGCATAAGTTCCACCGTTTTAGCTACATCCGTTTTAAAACTACCAGTGCAACTGTACATGTAGACTGGGCCTTGGTAAACAATTTCCTTGATAATGAACAAGTTGGAAAAGATCTGGTCCACTCTGTCAGAGCCCAATTGTACAAATACTACCAGCTACAAATCCCGAATCAGCAAAGTATTTAAGCACACGTTTACGTCTCTCTATTCAGCTATGTACTTACGTTTGTTAATGGGACTACAGTACATGTCTAAAGTTAAGCAGGTGCTCAATGGAATGCGGAAGTGGGGTTAGAACTACACTGAGAGGGTCTGACCTGGCAAAGACATTAGCTTAACTCTTACTAAAGCTTATTAAAGATATAGATATAGATCTCTCTCATATATATATATAAATACACACACACACACACATACGCACCATCTGGAAGGCAGAAGAGGGCTCTTAATTTTACGACTGGTTATGGAAGAAGATTTAGTTAAAGCAGATTTGCTATCAATTAAATGGTGCTTTCTCTAAAAAGGTGTTCTACCTCAGCATTGGCTCTACAATTCTAACAGGAGAAAAAAAGCTGTAAAAGACGTATTTTTATCATTCAAGTCAGCAGATAAGACTCTGAATGCACAACAAGCATTTTGTTGAGTGTAAAAATAGCATTTTCTTATAGTCACTTTAAGGACTCTGCATTGCTAATCCTTAGAACAGAATCAATACTTACCAGGAAAACCATCCTGCTGCTTTAACTGCTGTACAAGCTATTTAGAAGCACCTACTGGGAAATGAAAGGGGGGAAATAATCTCCAGAGGTGAAGGGACAAAAACACAACATCATCATGTAGGCCAGTCAGCTACCCTGTGTCACTGCCTCAAGATACAAGAGAATGTCTGGTAATGAAACTGGTTACAAAACATTTGCTACACTGGAATTTACCTTAAAAGCCTAAGGGAAAGTGAAACATAGTAAGATGTGTTTCTAATGTTATCTCACATATCTTAAACCTAACTAAAATAAAGAGAAAACTTTTAAATTCTATGTTAGGGCTCTTGTGTATGTATGAAGTAGCATCAGAGCAAGGATATCTGATGATGTAGCATGCATGAGGGACCGAGAATAATGAAGCAGAATTTAAAACCTTAAATGCCTTAAGCTTTTGGTAAATGGTGTATATGGCAAGGCAAGGGATTTTTGTTTTGTTTTTTGTAAAGCAAGATAAATACTTTCTTCAGCCTGTAAGTTGAATAGACTTAAAAGCCCTGTGGGTTTGATATGCCTAGTTTTGTGGGCACCTGCCATAGAGATGTAAATGACTAGGAAAAGAATAAACGAAGAAAAACATTTGAGCAGATTGAATTAAAATCCTGATAAAAATATTCATTACATAGGAATGCACCCTTCAGAGTTGTGGCTTTTTAAAGGAGATGGTGACTACATCTAGAAGAACAATGGCCACAATGGAGAGCCTCAATGAATAGGTGAAAATGTCAAAGGACTCTCAGGGACCTGAGTGAAATAAGAATCATAAGGGAAGAGGGATCAGGAGGATTCACTTTCAATCCCTGATATACACTTTTAATATCTAAGAGGCACCTGGCTGTTATGTGTGTGCTAGCAAACGTGCAGCTACATTTGCACATAAACAGGATTTCCCATGTATTGTTTTACTGTGTCTTTTTAAACGTTAAAGGCATCCAAGTGGGGAATAACTTTCTCTGAATTAACACGAAAGAAATTAGATAGAAAGAGCCCTGGCTTGAACTGTGACTTGTACTTATTAATTTGAATATGGGCAATTCACAACGTAAACTCACTAGTTATCTAATTATTTTTAAATGCATGAAGATCCTGATCCAGCTCCCATTAAAATTAATGGAAGTCTTTCATATAAATGTATTGAATAATTTGAATAAGAGATAATTCACAATTTACAGCTTTGTTTACATGACAAGTTTACAAGATAGCGCTATTGCTGACATGATCATTTGTTGGAGAGTTCGCTCTTAATATGAACTTCTGATTTCAGTTTCTATCAAAACTGTGGGCATAACTGCAGGTTATTTAATAAGCAATATATAATTATTAGCGATGACACTTATTTATAGCTTTCTGGGAGATAGTCTATAGACTCCTTTTAATAAGCTAGCATTTTTCTCTTAATATGTAGTTTATCATTACAAAGCTCAAAATGCAATATTTGCACTGTGCCATAGTACCATAAAAATGGTAGCTTCTCCAATCTCTGCCTGAGAATTGTGTAGACTGAAGAAGAGTTGGGTGGGTAGACTTTTTGAACTTAAAGGCTCTAGATTAATTTGTAGCCCACTAATGATTGGTCCATTTTCTTGAACAATCTCCCAACTTCAAATCTCCCAGCAAGATCCACAGAGACCACATATCCTGCTTTCACCCATCTCCCAGGAAGATTCACATCCCCAAGCCAGCTAGCACTGGAAGTCCTAGTTTCCAGAAAGGGTCAGGGTTTATGTTCCAGTCGTCTCTAGTAGAAACAATTCATGAGGCGAATTTGCCAAAGAGCACCATAAGTATCTAGGAAGCCAGACCAACCCCAGAAACACTGTAGTGTTAAACCTGTTAGAACTACATTGAGAGGTCCTGCCCTGGCAAAGACATTAGCCTAATTCTTACCAAGGCTTTACCAGAGACCATTCATTAAGCATACACCATCCGGAACGCAGAGGAAGTTCTTAATTTCAAAATTAGTTATGGAAGATTTAGTTAAAACGATTTGTTTTAAATTAAATGGTGCTTTCTCTGAAAAGGTATTATTAACTCACCTTCTTTATCTAGCTGAATATAGATTTAGATAAGCATTTTGGGGGCAAATTTTGCCTCCCCCCCCACCTCACACTGACTCCTAATGAAGTCTATAGGAATTTCACACGTCTCTGAAAGCAGATTGTGGCCTTACCTTAATACAGATTTTTTAAGTATTTATATTAAGAGGGAGAACCAAAAATATTGTTTCACAGGGAACAACTGGGCTTGCCTTCAGCTGCACATCCAAACAGAAAGTAGTATAGTATACTTCCAGTTATCTGAAAATACTATTTATCCAAATCCACACAGTTCCCCCCATGTAGTCCTAAGTTAGTTAATAACACTTCCATTTATCCAAATGCCTAGTTATCTAAAAGTTTTGGATATTGTCCAGAAGAGCTGGCTCCAGGCATAAGCAGCAATACGCAATTGCTTAGGGTCCTGAGCAGCTCAAGGGAGCCCCCATTTGCTTTTTTAGTTTGTGTTGGCGTGGGGGCCAAAACAATTTCTGCTTAGGGCCCCCAATGGGCTAGCATCACCTCTGTCCCCCGGGGCATTTGGATAAATGAGAGTGTATTTGATTTTTAACAATTCTGAATAAGTGAAAAATGCATACTTTAATTTGATTAACCAATTTTTATTTTTCTGTCTCTCTTTTCATGCTCTCACTATGCATAGTGATCATTAAGAAACTTAACTGACAATAGCTATGCAATTCTAACAATTGCTTTGCGTACTGTACTTTGTTGAGTATATATATTTAGTAATTGCAATGAGCTTTCTGCATGCTATTAAAAAAAACAGATTCATGTTTAACTTCTCCAAGGAACTGCTGCTGATTGCCTTTAAGTAAATGGTCACTATCAAGAATATCTGCATGTGTTTTTAATTGCTCTTAAGGCATCTTTGTAAACCAAGGGTCTGATTTTTAAATATCACATGGATCATTTTGACAGTAGCTAAAACTAATTTCTCTAATTAGAATACAAAAATAGCAAACCTTGCATGTCTTTTCACTTGAGCCCAACTTTGGGCTTTTTAGTTCTAATTTGGTCCTTGTATGTATTTTTGTATAGAATAAACAAAATGTCTAAATATATAAAAGCAACTAGCAAGTCTCACACATCGCTAACTGCTCCTTTAGAAAGATGCTACAGAATCATTCGGTACATTTGGCACATGTCGTTTGTTGGCTTGCAGCAAAGCCTATGAAGCAAGCACAAGTTTATCCAACCCAATTAATTTTTTTTGTTTTTTGTTTTTTTAACTGTGCCCATCTGTGTGCTAGGCACACCACAGAAGGCACATAAAACAATAGGTCCCTACTCTGAGGAACTTACACTCTAATTGATGGACTTCACAAACAAATGAAGACAAAGGTGAGGGCAATCATTTTAGTTGCGAGTATTGATGCAGGATCATATACAAAAATCAGCTACTGACTTTTCCTGTACTAAAGCCCTGGCTGGGCACTTTGCAGGCTTCCACTCTTCTTACTTAACAGGAAACTCCATTCATTGCTCCCTGACCCAGCACCCTAGACACTTGGGTAATTTTCTCCTCGCTTTCCCTCAAAAGATTCAACCCCTAACAGTTTACACAGGGGATGTAAGGGATGTGAAGGAAGAAGGTCACACACACTGAGTGGGACTCTGAACACCTAGGAGGTTGTATATCTCAGATGTGCTTGAGTCATTCCTGGACAATAAGCTCCTCATCAACTCAACTGCAACCCCCCCCCCATCCTGACAGCAGTCTCTCCTTTGACACTACCCCCACTACCATCCACACAACCCTACTGTCATCCACTATAGCAAGAAGAACAGGAGTACTTGTGGCACCTTAGAGACTAACAAATTTATTAGAGCATAAACTTTCGTGGGCTACAGCCCACTTCTTCGGATGCATATAGAGTAGAACATATATTGAGGAGATATATATACACATACAACCGGTTCATGCTCTCTGTATGTGTGTATATATATCTCCTCAATATATGTTCCACTCTATATGCATCCGAAGAAGTGGGCTGTAGCCCATGAAAGCTTATGCTCTAATAAATTTGTTAGTCTCTAAGGTGCCACAAGTACTCCTGTTCTTTTTGCGGATACAGACTAACACGGCTGCTACTCTGAAACGTGTCATTATAGCAAGGACTCAGGAAAAAAATATGAGGAGGGTGTCAATTTCCATGAGCAAGTGGAGTCTCCTCCATATGACTGACAGCCAGCAGATACTAAGGGAGCCAACCAGTCTCCTCCCCACAAGTACAGGAGCTGCTATCTGTTCTGAAATTAACTTGGCAGCAGGCAAAGGGTACCATCAATCTGAAAATCACTCTCTCACTAGAGCAGTCACAACTGGGAAGGCAGCAGATTTGCTACAATCTCCAATTACTAACTAATTATGCCCCCCCCTCCACACTCTAAAAAGGCATGTTCTCAGGGGCTACCATTTCAGTCTCTGCTGATTCCCCGGTTAGAGACAGGAGCTAAGGATCCACAAGGTCCTGTTGACAGATGTCAGGAGCTCAGACATAAACCTCCCCACAGAGTCTTGATCATGAAACAGCTTAACGGCTACTCACCCTCCCACCCGCATAGACGTGACTATCTCAAGAATCTGATTCAATATACATAAATAAATAAATAAGTTAGGACTTCTGTGGATAGTGGAAAGCTGTCATTTACTCGAGCAAGTCAAAAATGGTAATGGAGAGTGCTCAAGAGATGGTACAAAATGAACCATAGGACTTTCAGCTGCCTAGTGGTTAGGTCCAGGCACACAATGAAATATGCTTATCCTTGTAGAAAGCAAATCCCAGGCAGAAAATTTTCACATTCTGAACTTTTTATGGTGGGTGTCAAGCTGATGTAATACTCAGCAGTGGCTGCCATCATGGGTTTTATAAAATGCCTGTACACTGTACATTAAGGGTTTCACAAATTATTTCTCTATTCCAAAGAACTGACAACTTTTTATATATTATTCAATAGGTACTAGCTTTTTTTTTATTGTGTGTTTCTCTCTATATTATTTGCTATGGCATACCTCACACCACAAGTACAAATACTTTATACACACTAACAGTTGCAATAATAGGAATATGAATCATCTTCATGATCTACATAGTGCATTTAATGTACTTTGGAAAGCTAAACAATTACTTTAGCAGTGAAAACACTCTAGGAGTTTGCTAGAGACATTCTGAAATTAGTACCTATGACTCCAACAGTATAAATATTAAGGGATAGATCCTTGTTGTGCATGGGGTCGAAAAGTTGCACAGAGAGCCTGTTGTGGAGGCAGAAGAATAAGATTTCTTCTTAGGATATTTCCATTTAAAAAAAAGAAATACTATCTCCTAGAACTGGAAGGGACCCTGAAAGGTCATCAAGTCCAGCCCCCTGCCTTCACTAGCAGGACCAAGTACTGATTTTGCCCCAGATCCCTAAGTGGCCCCCTCAAGAATTGAACTCAACTCTCTGGGTTTAGCAGGCCAATGCTCAAACCACTGAGCTATTCCTCCCCCAAATGCAGAGTATCAGAAAGGGGTCCAGATACAGTAATGGACTGTTTCCGAAAGGCATGGTCAGCTCTGCAGAAGTTGTTCCCAACCTTCGGCCACCATTGTTGACTAGCATGTAGCCTGGCAGTAAGGATTCCTGGAAAGGAGATGCATCTGCCAGCATCCCTGATCCCCCTTGCATTGAGGACTAGGGCAAGATGCGGCCCTAAGTCATATTCAGCTAAAAGCTTCTGTTGGATCCTCTACTTCCACGACTTGATGCTCATGTTCATTACCACTACAGCTCAAAAAGTGAGAAGCCCTTTAGTCTTCAGCAGCTATTGCAAGTCTTCACACTGGTGTAGTGGAATATTTCCTACTTATACTAAGGGAAAGCCTGTGCTCTTCTTCACATGTGTTCCTGGGATGACACCATAGCCTACATCATCATTTTAATCAGCCAGAGTAAGTATTAGAAATTACACAATAACAAAGGCCAGGTATACACTACCGCAGTAAACGGATTTAAGCTACACTACTCCAGTTACATGAATAACATAACTGAAGTCAACATAGCTAGATCCACTTACCGCAGCATCTACACCATGCTGTGTCGATGGGAGACCCTCTCCCACTGACTTACCTTACTCTTCCTGGGGAGGCAAAGTACAGAAATAGATGGGAGAATGCTCTCCCATCGATTTAGCAAGTTTTCACCAAACCCACTAACTCTATGCTGCTGCATCAATTGTAGCAACACCGATTAAGCTCCATAGTGAAGACATGCCTGAAGTATTTTAAAAAGTTCTCTTAGTAACATGTTATTTTTGTTTCTGCTGTATCTGCATTGTCTCAATTGTTTCTACAATGGTTTTCTTTAAACTACCAAAAATCTTCTGAAAAGTGTAAAGATAGTGTGAGATACATCTCTAGAAACAGGCTTTGGAGCATTTATCTGACACTCTTCAACATTTGTTCTCCTTGTCTTAATGTTATATTTTGCTTTCTTGAAACTGGGGAAAATTAAGTTTGTCAACTGTATGACATGCTGTGCTTCCTTCTGTAACCTGTAAGCCAAATACTTACTACAGTGCTAAAGGTCACACTTATGGTTTGCCCTGCACAACCAGATAGATTTGTTTTAAATGGTTACATTTTGGAAAGTGACTAAAAAGGGGTATTACTGGGTTTCATAATTATGTTCTCTCAATTACTTCCATAGCAAATATGCTCAGTTTGCAAGTAAAACAATGATTTTGCTAAGTTGCCAGCCCAACAACCTAGGATTTGAAAGTCAAGAGAGGTTCTTTTGAGCTCACTCATCTTCCCCACTTCAAATTGTTCTATCAATTACATCCATGAAATAATCCCATTAATATAGGAATTACATTGATTTACATTAGGTAAATTAGAGCAAAATTTAGCTATTAACAACTATGCACGAGTCACATAGGCTCCAGAGTACCAATAGAAGCAAAAAGTAGCTTAAGAGATAGATTTTGCCACCCTTATTTGTAAGCAGTACTTTACTCTGCACATTACCCCCACAGAATTCAGTGGGACCACTCACACATTAAGTTACAGCTCAGTACTAGTAAAGATACAAAATCTGGTATTAATTGAGAAAGCACGTGTGGTGCTACTTCTGCTCTCAGTCCCACCAACATAAAATTGGAGTAAGTAAAATCACTGGACTTACTCCAAATTTACACTGGTGTAACTGAAAGAAGAATGGGACCAAGTATTTGTTGAAGGTTAAAGGTCTCACTTTAGAGTTCATTTACTGATCACTGTAGCCTGTAGAGCTAGCTTTAGCATTTATTTTTTTCAGCAGTAATGCAAGGAACCTACAGGCCTGTATCCTGTAAGACACTGGCTTCAGCAATTAGCATAAGGTTTGAGGCCTATGAACTTGGGTGCAGATAAATGGCCAAACAGGTCATCCCTAAGTTTTGGGGAACCCGGAATAGAGTGTATTTAAGGGGGAAGTTTGTCCATACCACCCAACCACAGGAACTTGAGCTAACACCAGCTTCTGATATTTTAGGATAGGAACATCTGCAGATGTCGGACCACAAGAGTGTCACGGGCAATGAATTGAGGTATATGATAGTAAGTTGAGATCATTTATATACTAACCTATAGGAGAAGGGCACCTCAAAATTAGTAGAGTGAGGAAATACAAATAAGGAAGAGAGGAGAAACCCCGACTGAATATGCATTAGAGATAGTGGCATCAGCGTAACATAAAAGTTTTATCCCAGCCTGTGAGCTTGGGAAGGGAAAGATGTAGCCCTTGGGAGGTGCCAGGATGATGGCTACTGGTGATTATGGAAGATGATGATGAGCAAGATAATGGCAAACATTTTGGGTTGTTCTGCAAGGGATGGTGCGAGTATATGGATGTTCAGATGTACATTCAGCAAGGCAGATAAAAATAATGCAGGGTTAGAGTAGTTTATGAATACATTTAGCAGGTCACAATTACAACATTCATACTTCAGGAAATATTTGTAACTGTGCACATCGGGGTTCCCAACTAAACAGTAATTTTAATACTGGGTCTGATCTTGGGACAAGAACCTGTCAAACCTCAGAGTGATAACTGAGAATTCTTCAGTAATCAATATAATTAATATGTGATGTAGCCCAATCTATGAATCATATGTTTAATTTAAAATTTAGAATCATTACTTCCTTAAAAAGCAATGAAGTCACTGAAATGCAAGTCATCCCAATTGCTGTTCAGTAATTGTTATAATGGTGAGGCACTGAGGTCACTCACAGCATAAGCTTTCCCAAATCTCCAGAGTCATAAGTATCCCACAGACACCTTTTACCACAACTTTGCACATGCTCATTATCATTGAGCTATTAATATCTTCTCTTTGCTTTAGTATTCAAGACAAAAAACATTGGGTCCAATACAGCTGTCCTTACTAAACCTCAGGCAGTCTACTCTTGTATAAATAGGAGTTTTACCTGATTAAGGACTTCAGGATTTGCCCCTTAAAAAAGGAAATGGTTACATAGAAAGGGCACAGATGCCCCACTTTAAGTACTAGACTGAATTTTTGCTCAATGCCCCAAACATGGGCCAGTACATAGACTTCCCTGCTGCCCCAACACAGAGAGAGGCAATTTGCCACAGTCCTTCACTGAATATAGCATATTCCACCATGCCTACTGGCTCAATTCTGCTAGCCAAGGCTCCAGATTCCCTACCCTTTCTGATTCCTGCTTGCTTGACAGGGGGAGGAAGTACCATACCCACAACCCTCTGCTCTCCCTTCCTTTAGCCCCCATGCTGGGTCCCAAGGTCCAGAAAGCCCTGCTGTAACCATAGAGAGGTTGTGGCTTCCTCTTACTGCATGGTATGACCACCCTAGTGTCAGGCACATTCTGGCCTCAAGTAACTTAACGGAAAAAAGGAAACTGCACAAAGTGTCCATATTACTACTATTTTACTCCCTCACAAAGTGCAGTCAGTTATTTAAAGCTCCCATTTTATTCACTCTTATACATGAGGATGGAAGTATTTCTTCTTTTCAGGGTTTCAGGTCATTCACCGTGTAACATTAAATAGAACTAGCAGCGTATTTTGTTAAGCAACAGCTACCTTTAAACTGTAAATCAAGAGTTCTAGATAAGTTTGCTAGACCCAGATAATTATAGGCTATAGTGACATGAAATTAACTGTGTGTTATTCAAGGCACTCACCTTATCTCCAGGACCAAAGAAGAATTGATTTTCCAGCCTTCTACAGAATGTTGAAAGATTGAAGAGCCACTCTTTTGAATTATTTTATCAGAGCTATTGAGCATTGATCTACTCAAACTCAACTCACCATCTCTGAAATGCAATACGGAAAAGACACCATTAAGGTAAGGTTGGGGCTGCTGGGATGCTTTTTCTACACATCACAAAAAACTAGTGGGGGTTTATTTATATCCATGAGGCAAAGCAGCAAGAATTTCTCCCCCATCTCCACTCATTTTACATGTTCAAAAAAATAAATTCCACCTAACAAAATGTTATTTTAGATACAAGGAAATGCTTAATCTGAAAAAATATATAAAAACACTTTAATTACATTGCATTTAAGTTATTTTAAATCATATACCTTAAATACAGAGGAAGCTTTTTATTGTGAATGTGGGCCCAAACTGACCAGATGTGGGCCAGAACCTGTACTCCTGGTACATCACATTCTCCCATCAACTATTAAGCTATGCACTAAGTTTTAGCTTTCAGTCCCCCTCCCCACAATTTCTCAGTTATCATGCATGTGCTGGGCACCATCAATTCTTTTGACTCCCAATCATACTACAAGTCCCCCCTTATGTGGAGTTTCAAGCTACTGGGGCATATTCTTCCTTGATATGCTCATGGAATTTCCGTACAAGTTTGGAACAAGGGGGGGAATACACCCATAATAACTTAAGCTTGATTTTTAGGAACTTCTGCACATACGTCTCACACAGCCATATAGCGTCAAAGAATAATCTTATCATAGTTACATACTAAGCAGAGTCAGACGTGGACATTTTTTAGGTGGAAAAACCTTGTGCACTAGAGGAAGTGGTGGCTGATGATCATGAACATGTACAGAGGTATTGTAATTAAAAATCAGACAATAATCATTGCAATTATTGAATTGAATTGGTGTGTCCTGGTCTGTGGGAAGCTTGAGGGCCAAAGAATCACACAAATCTAACAGGACACATAAAAAGTTAGAAATAAAAATAGCAAGAATAATACTAAATCTAAATTCTTCTCTCTTGTAGGTAATCCTATTGACTCCAGCACACAGATACAAGAGACAAAATTTGGCTCCCTGAGTTCAAATTTGAGGTTCTTTAATCCAGAGTTTCTCAATCTGTGGGTCATGACCCAAAATTGGGTCACCAGAATGTATTGAAAGGTTGTGTCAAGGCCTGGTGGGGGAAGATTTGGTCCTAGTGCATGGGATTGCAACACCACTCTCAGCTGGCCTAACCACTCCATCATGATAACAAGGGGCTAACTCAGCCAAATTTGATTGGCACTGCGACCCCACATGCCAGTCCACTCACAGAAATTCGCCCCCTTCCAAATGCCCCCCACCCCTCCAATCAGGAAGGCTGTACCAAACATGAGCGGCACTGAAACTCCAGAGACCACAACACCCAGAGCAGGAAGCAAAACACAGCCAGCCCCACAGGACAGGAGCAGCCGCTATGGTACACCTGGTGTACATATGTAGTACTTATTACATTAATGTGTAGATTATATATCGTGAGTAAGAAATAGTTAGAAAACCAGATTATTTGTTGTGCTAAATCTATTTGCTGGGTCTTGACAGGCCATCAAGATTTACAAATGGATCCTGAATCCCAAATGGTTGTGGATCACTACTTTAATCCTTATTGGATAATAATATTTTAGAGTTAGAGTGCCTTTCATCCGATAGCATTTCAAATTACTTTACCAACTACGTACAGGAATCGCTTTGCCTACTAAGGAAATGCAGCCACCTCTGTAATAATACATAAATAATCAAATTAATATTTGGCTCTAGTATGGAGCTTTTCATCAATAGATCTCAAAGCAAGTAAATGGAACACGCTAGCTGTTAGACAGTAAGCTCTTTGGGATAGAGTCTGTCTTTGTTTTGTGTTTATACAGCACCTTGAACAAATGGGATCCTGGTTGATGAGGGCTCTTAAGCACTACAAAAAAATAATACTTGGCAGTATACAAACAGTACAAAACAGATTAGTCTACAGTGATGAAGCCAATCGAATTTAAACTGCAGTGGGATTTTAGTTAGGCTGAATGTAATTACCTAAACTAAAATTTGGGTAGCATTTCAAAAAAGTCATGGTCACTAAAGAGCCAATAAGTGGCCAAACACGGTTTCACAAGTCATCAAAAAGACATCATTACTAGCAACCCCGTGCCCCATTGCTATCATGCTGAGGCACTGATATAGTACTAATTACGAGGTAAGATGCCACCTACTGAAAAACCAACTGAGTAATTTTACAGGTCTGGCACCTTTATGCAAATTATTCTATTTATTTTAACTTGAAGTGGATAGGAGGATGTTGCAAAAGTCCACGTGGAATAAACCCATTAGTGTCAATGAAAGTTATCTGCATATGTTCTATGGGAAAGATCTCAATCAGAATTCATTTAACCATTCCCTTGCGACTCCACAGGCAGTAAAATTTCTTTACAACAGCAGTGAACATATTTACGGCATATATTTGCCCTACAACACAATATAGTACATGCATCTAAAGGAAAATTAACAAAATAAATCAAGGAAAGTATACCATATAACAATACATTGGAGAGGATTCTGGTTTATGCTGAGCTAAGAGTAATCCATTAAGCACTTTCACACAGTGGCATACATGACAGAATTAGCAATTAATTAAGTAACTTATACCTAAAAAGTACTCTACCATTTGAAATGTGGTTGACTTGAGTCTTCGAGATGTACTCTACAGCTACAACAAACCACAAATATGATGCAATAAAACAACTTTTAATAAAACATGTTTTCAGGAGCTGAAAGTTCCAAATGTTCTGCATTAAAACTCTACTCCAAATGCAGTAGAATTTTGCTTACTTATAAAAGTGCTCTCCTTATCCCTTCTTTACCCCGATATATCAGTAAATACACCAGAGAAAAAGCTACCTTTACATAAAACTAAGCATGTGTGCCAAACACCCAGAAATTTTTCTTTGTGTAAATAGTCTGACAAGTATAACAAATCATTTGGGCCACATTCTACCCTCCAGATTTGTGTGGAACTACAACTGATGTAGTGGGAAATCCACTTAAAGACAAAGGGCAATTTAGGACTGAAATCATTAACCTTGATGCCGACTCTCCTGACTTTGGAGATATATTAAACTCTCTGGCCATATACAATATCCATTGATATCAATGAACCAAACAATGAATCTTGGATAAAATATGGCCCAATATGATTCCAGAAAGAAATCTTTCATCACCCCTCTTTTCTGGCCTTCAAACAAACCCCCAACTTCACCAAAATCATCAGAAGCAAGCTTCCCACAAACCAGGACACACCAATTCAAAGCAGCACCAGACCCTGCCAGAACAACAGGTGCAAAACCGGAACACAGATCTCCATTGCTATGATTATCAACACCCCAACAACACACCTTTCAAGTTCCATAGGTCTTACATATGCCTATCATAAGATGTTGGTATACCTCATGCAGGGCATCAAATGTCACAAGAACTATGTGGGTGAAAACAGTTCTTGATCCTCAAAGGAAACCTACACACCACCTTCAAAGAGACAAACCTAGAAGTTTAAATTCATAACTTTGCTAGACACTAAAAATCATGGACTCAAAGACACCGGTTTTATGTCTTATTACAACAGTTAGGGACTACTTTCTAACTGATTTTAAATACTTTCAGTTATATGTGCCCCAAAAAGCACTTGTATTAGGATACATGTTTATATTTATATAAACATATATATTTATTAGGAGACATGTTTATCTTTAATAAGCTAGTGAGAAAGAAGGCTAGTTAGTTTGAAATGTCTTCTTGGGACCACAATTAAAACGTTTAGCTTATATATATACATATACATACAAAGACATCAAGAGAAGTTTGAAGAGAAAGGAACTCCAAGATATGGTCCAAAAGGAGTGGGGAGGGATTGTGGGCACCTCTGATCCTGTGTAAATGGGAAAAGGAGTTGAGAGTGAAGTGTGTATCTATAATACCTACATTTGTAAAGAAACTATACTAAACCTGAGATTTTAATATACCAAATTGCAGCAAGACAGAAAAAGTTATAGCCCAGTTATGTGTCCCTTTATAAAGGTGATACAAACAATACATTATTAACCATATAAAATACAAAGGGGTTCCCAGGCTTAACTCTGTGTTGGGAGGGAAAAAAGAAAGGGGGAAAAAGCAGGGTAAGGAAGAAACAAGCTCGCTGCAGCCTGGCAGGAGTGAAACAATTTGCCTGCCCCCCCCCCCCCCAGCTCTGTAATTAGTGGAGTTAATGAAGGAGGAGGAGCCCTGCTATCTGAACTGTGCCTGCTCCTTTCGGGGACCGGGGCAACCTGCCTGCGCTAACAAAGGCTCCGTTCTTTTGCCTCTTGCTGAGGCTCAGGCTCAGCTCAGCGGTTGAAATAGATGGGCAGCGCTTTTCCTGTCGAGCTGCAGCGAAACGCTCGCAATGCAAATTTTCAGACACGCTACGTACGAGGCAACCACAAAGCCTGCCTGGAGCTGCTGCTGCTGCAGCTGCTCCAGCCCGCCGGCAGCAACCTTTCTGCCAGCTGAGCACAGCTGCTTGTCATGGTCCCTGCAACTAGGCATAGGGGGAGCAGGCGAGGCGCTCCAGCGGTGCAATGTCCGCCCCTCTTTCCAGCAGCACAGCTGCTTGTCAGGAACCCTGATCGGGATGAAGGGGGAAGCGATGCACTGGCTTCCTTCCAGCATAGCTACCTGTCAAGGAACTTGGAAACGGGATGCTAGAGATGAGGGTGGGGAAGGGTCGATGCACTCGCCTCCCTCCAGCATAAAAAGGAGCTTGGGGCAGCGATGCAATCGCCTCCTTCACACTAGCACAGCGGTGCCCGCCAGCGGCTGGACCAAACCTCTCCGAGGCACTGGCAGGCTGGCAGTGAGGAGCAGAAGGACACACACCAACCACCGGCTGGCTCTCCATCCTCCGGGGCGCACATATGTACACACCCTCCTTCCCAGCCACACCAGCCGCACATGGGTAACGGAACCATATTGTATGCATGGATAGAAATGCACATACGGAGAGGGCCATGCCCACTCTGGGTAATACCTCCACAGCCCCACCGCGTTCACACATGGCACCTTCGTAGGGGGCACGTGTACGGGGGCAGAGGTTTGCCATGCACCCTTTAGGGAGCTGTCTCCTTCCTGTAAATGATTCATTGGGGATCTCCTGTTCTTCCTCTCCCTCCACTCCCAATGAACCCTCACAATAAGTAACCCTGCTTTGCATTTATATTGCGCCTCCAAACCAATGAGCTCTGGGCGTGTGCAAACATTCATGAATAAAAACCCGCTGCGAATGCTTCCAAAAAATCGATTTTACGCTTCTGGTGACAAATAAAAACCAAGAATAAAATTCCGCTGCGTTATCGCATTTCTGCAGTCCATGGCTTTCTTTAAAAAGAAATCATGAAAGAATAAAAAGCTGACAATCATCTCTGGTGGACGGAAACAAAGACTTGGCTAAGAAACCAGCTTCTTCGCGTTAGTTTCAAGTTTAAAAAAATAATGGAGTATCTAAAGACGAAAATAAACCAAGAGCCCAAGAGGACGACAGCAAGCAGCTTTTGCTTTTGTTTTAATCACAAATCGGGAGAAGAAAGAAACAGGCGGTGGTCTGTGCAAGAAAAGGTTTGCAAGAGGAAACATCTGAAGAGTGAAGGGGATTTTATAATCTATTCTCGGATTCCCGAGGAACAGTGTACCAGCAATAACAACCATCACCAAAGTTATGACAATCTGCTATACAAACTTCAAAGCAACAAAGGCAGAAAGAGACAGCTCCTTGTTATTGTTCACTCACTCAAGCCAGGAAACGAAACATAACTTGATTTTATTATTATGTCCTGTGTAACCACCAGAAAGGTGTCCCAAGTCCTCAGTAAAAAGCTTTTTCCATCTAACCTTCTTAGAAAATGTGTTATTGACTAGATCACAAAAACAACAAACCTAATGTGCCACCCGTTTCAAAACTACACGACACTGATCAACCCTTTCCCGTTTAAAAGTAACCGGCTTCCTTCAGCCTCTTTCTGCGCGCAAAAAAAGCAACCATTGTGGGGCGTGGGGTATTTAACAAACCTCTGATCACACTTTACTTTTGCTCCTTAAATCTAAAATCAAAGACAAACTCTTTATTGCGAGACCATTCTGCAGTGATGGTTGCTTTTATCATTTGAACATGAAAGCAACCACCACGCTTATAAACGCAAAGTTGAAATAGATGCTAGAATATAAAACCAAGGAAATGGGGGTGGGGGAAAGAGAGGAAGAGTAAGAAAGAGCCTGAGTCATTTAAATTTCACACGCTGCTTTTCCTTTGTCAAATCCTTACAAGTCAAGGCTTTGCATTTACCCTGTGAGTTGCGTTTCCTGGTGCTCCTCAGTTCTTGCTATTTCTTTTGTCTTATAAAAGATCAGGAGGATACTTATCGTGCAGATAGTCCACCTCTTCCTGACGGAACGCATGTCTTCTCCCAGAGCCCCCCCTTCTCTTTGTTTGGCAGGGGCGTGAAGAAGAAAAACAGCAAACACAAAACACAAAGACTTTACGCAAATTTGCAAAAATAAAAATAATTTTAAAAAGGAGCGGGCAGAGATGCTGCTGTCATGGGCAGAAACCGCAGGCGGCGGGGGAGGCTGCTGCTCCTCGGCTGGGGGAGTAAGTCCTTCTCCTCTCCCCTGGCGCTCCCCGGAGCCCGTGTGCGCACCGACGCGCCGCGGCTCTCTCTGGCTCAGCAGCCACTCTCACGTTTCTTCCCCGTGTACAGAGCAGTCGGCAGCAGCCAAGCTCCGCGGCGTCGCTGGCCCCTCCCTTTCCCTGGCGGGGAAATGATGAGCACAGCCCGGCCAATAAGTAGCCAGGGGGGCGGGGACGGCTGCCTCCCCAACTTTAAAAGCCTTTCCAGGCGCCCCGAGCTTCTTTGATGCTGCTGCACGCGCTCAAGCTGGGGATGGAGCCGCAGCATCTCACCGCGCTGAAGGACGCGCCCCACAGAAAACTCTTTAAAGATCCCCTTGCCTTCTCTTTGAGGCTGGAGGCATGAGCCATCAACCCCAAGGGAACAGCTACGTATTGTGCATGCACCGCTAGAGTTAGTACGTTGCTCGCAAATCCCGTGTCATACTAGCGCTTGGCCCTAACCACCGGCATGAATTAAGTCATCTACTCTGCAGTCGGTTAGCAATTTCTTTGATGCGGGTAAAAGGGTGTGTATTACAGCTGGAACAAGGTTGCAAAACAATTTCTTTTATAATACCTTTTTTTTCTCAAAAACACCCAGTGTCCCCAACCAGGCACTAGACGGTATGACTTGAAGATTTTTGGAGGGGAGAAGAGGATTTCAGTAAAATCCCTTCAGCCACCCTGCAGCAATGGGATTGTAGAAAATACATTTTCTTTTAAAAAGATTTTTTAAAAGGGGTGGGGGGGGGTCCGAGCACAAATTGCCCCCACGTTTGCACATTGGCAGGCTGGAGAAGGTTTAGAGCAGGGGTAGGCAACCTATGGCATGCAAGCTGATTTTTTTTAATTTAAATGAAGCTTCTTAAATGTTTTTAAAACCTTATTTACTTTACCTACAACAATAGTTTAGTTATATATTATAGACTTATAGACAGAGAACTTCTAAAAACGTTAAAATGTATTACTGGCATGCGAAACCTTAAATCAGAGTGAATAAATTAAGATTCGGCACGCCACTTCTGAAAGGTTGCCATCCTCTGGTTTAGAGGATAAAAACAACATTAACTGTCCATGCTTATGCCCTGATCCTGCAAATATTTATGTATGTGTGTAGTCCCATCAAAGTCAGTAGGACTACTGGCATGCATAAAGTTAAATATGTGCATAAGTCTTTGGACAGCAGCTGCTAAGATATTAGCAGGGTATAGTTAAATCCTAATCCACTTTGCCTAATTTTATTGTATATACTTGTTAGCTGGCTTGGCATTCAACAGGCTGTTACTGTCAGACTGATGCAGGGACAATTGATATTAAATGGATAGTGGCCCTTTAATAGCAAGTAAAACTGGGGGGGGGGGGGAGAGGGGCTGAGGGAGACCCAACAAAAAGACATGGGTAGTAGAAAATTGTAAAGCTTGACAGTCACAAGTGAGTCGAAACCTGGCTCACTCGGGGCTGTATTTACTCTCCTATGGCCCCACTATGCTCTCTTCCAATAGAGTTGACATGTCAACTGTATGGGGAATCCATGGAGCTTGACTGGGTAAATACATGGGATGGGGAGTGAGGAGTCAACCCCAGGCAGGCTGAATAGCTGTTTGTCTTTCAGCTTAATGTTGGCACAAGAACAAATGGGTATAAACTGGCTGTGAATACATTTAGGCTGGGACTTAAAAGAAGATTTCTAACTATCAGTAGAGTGAGGTTCTGCAAACAGCCTCCCCCTAGGAATTATGGGGGTCAAACAACCTAACTAGGTTTAAGATGGAGCTTAATAGATTTATATTCAGGGGCCTGGACTTGATGATCTGTGAGGTTCCTTTTACAAGCCTATAATGTATACAGAGTAATTTATTTTTCCTCCTTTACTGTGCATTACTTTGCATTTAATCAACAATGTTCTTCATTTGTCACGTTTCCCATTCATCTTTTTAGGTTCCTTCAAAGTTTCTCACAGTTGTTTTGAATTGGCACACAATTATTTATCTTAGGCATCTGCAAATTATTACATCCCTAGTCATCCCCCTTTTCCAAATCTAGTGCAGAATACTGAGGCACCCTATTGTTAACTTTTAGCCATGATGCAAATTGACTGTTTATTCCTACCCTTGATACATGACAAACCTTTGTCTCTCATCCCACAACTGGTTAGTTTCTTTTGTGAGGAATCTTGTCAAAAGCCTTTTTTGGGGGGGACCCAACTACATCAAGCAGTTCTTCTTTAACCATTACTGTGATACATTCAAAGACTTCAGAGATTAGTGACAATTTTCTTTTGCAGAAACCATATTAGACCCTATCACATCATGATCTTGCAGATTTTTTTTTCCATTTCAACCAATTGACCAAGTACAGGCTTGCTGGTCTGTAATTCCCTAGATCACACCTTTTAAAATGTTAATTTGCTCTTCTCCAACCCTCAGCTCAGCTTTACAATTTTCATTCCTAAGTTCCCTCATGAGAATCGGAGGTGTCCCCCCACCACAGCAGAACCTTCTCCCACACATTTGCATGGGTCACTGAAGCCCCTCTTGTTGCAGGGTCTCTAACATTTGCTACATTCTACAATAATCTACAAATTCTAATATTTATTTAGAGAATGGGCCCAGTCCAGAACCAGCACCCATTGAAGTCAACAGGAATTGTACCAGTGATATTAATGAGAACTGAATCAAACAGCAAAGACAACTGGTGTACTACTCCTCTGATAACCCAGACTCAACAGATAGTGGTCTCCAGATAAATAGAAGTAACAGAGGTAGGAAACCACTTTACCTCCATGAGATGAGATTTTTCAAAGGCTACTTGGGACCATTTAAATGTTACCATTAAGAGCAGGCAGTTTCTCTTTTTAAAAATAATTATATATGAAATACAAAAAATCTACACTGACATATAAAAGTGGCATAGCTAAGATCACAAGGAAATGCACAAGTTACAGTTCCACTTGCCATGTTAGCTATGTTGTACATAGGTGATATTTTCTATTTCTGGTTAGATGTGTATATAATTTGTACATGTCAAAATGTATACCATAATGGCATGCAGGATGTACAATATATTCATCTTTTCATGAACGTACTCAGGTTTTGAATTAAGTGCTCTGAACTGCCATTCAGAGATGGCAATATGCAGTCTAATATTACAGTGGTTCTCAACCAGAGGTCCAAGGGTCCTGAGCAGGTTTCAGGGGTCTGCCAAGCAGGGCCAACATTAGACTTGCTGAGGCCCAGGGCAGAAAGCTGAAGCCCCACCGCATGGGGCTGAAGCCTGACGTTCCAAGCCCCTCCACTTATGGGTGAAGTTTGAGAAACTTAGCTTCACAGGGTCCCCTGTGGTTTGGGGCCCTGGCAATTGCCCTTCTTCCTACCCCTAACACTGGCCCTGACTTTTATATTGCAGAAAAACAGCTGTTGTGGCACAGGTGGGCAGTGGAGTTTTTATAGCATGTTGGGGAGAGAGGGGGGCTCAGAAAGAAAAAGATTGAGAACTCCTGTAATATTACACAGTAATAGCGTGTTTCATGTTGTACAAAAATGGAGAAACACATGGTTCTCCCCCCCAAAGAAGTTTACAACCTTAAAATAAAATGTTCATAGATTCCAAGGTCAGAACCATTGTGATCATCTAGTCTGTGTATAACATGGTTATAAACATCCACAAAATAATTCCTAGAGCATATAATTTAGAAAACATTAAATGTTACTTTAAAAGTTGTCAGGGATGGGATCCACTACAAATGGTAGTTCTGTGACAAGGGTGTAGTTCCTGTATTCCTGCCTCTCCCGTGAGACCACTCTGAGACCTTCTTGCTTGTAAACACTGGCCTGTCCTTTATTTACAATGTCTCTCTCTCTCCCCCAATACATATCAGTGCACCTACCCCTTTACACTGTATGTGTGGGGCAGTGGTTTGAGAGGGGTCTAAACTCAGACAACTCCCCTGACCAGGCTCTCACTTACCTTTTCTCCCCCCTGGCTCTTTTTAAACACTGGCCTGTGATAGGTTAATTAGCTTATTGACTTCCTAACCCCAGTCTGGCCTAATAATTGGATACACTCCTGACCAATTAGGCCTTCTTTGGGGCAATGTAATTGTTGCTAATACTGACCAGACTCCTGGTTCAAACTCCATCTCACAGCCTTGTCACATGTTCCAATGTGAAATTACTCATTGTGGATTGCCATGGGCACGCAGGGGTGAAAGAAAATGCAGGCCTGTTATTTACCAGGCTGCACGTGGCAATAGACTATATTGGTAAGGGATGCAAGGAGAGTATGGGTCACGATGCAAACTGCAGACACACACACACACACAAATTAATCAATTTAAAGTTTTATTGGGGATAATTACAAGGGGTAAGGGAGCAGCGTTTGATTAGCTAATAGAGTTAATGAAACTTAAAACACACAATGACTAAAATATCTACTAACAATATTTATAAACAAAGATGCAGCAATTAGTAATAACTGATACTTACAAATACAAACCAACGCATAACGACCGGCAAACGTAGAAACTCTGTTTGAAACTTCGAGGTGATCAGGCTCGGTTACAGGTGTACACAGGATACACAGGATTCATTTTTCTTTCTCCTCTCCCTGCCTGCACATGGCAGGCAGGCCCATAAAGTACCAACTATGACATCATAGAAGTGTCATAGGGGACGGGGCCCAAAACCTGTTTGTGTTCGTTTCTGATTGGCACAAGCAAAGTTTACACCAAATAGGGGAGCAGGTGCCTCAAAGTCTGACTTCGCCCCCAAAAGGTGAGGAAATGCATATTGTTTTAGAATACGTGCAACACTGAATGACAAAAGAAGAGGCCAGGGCAATACCGGTATGGGCAAGTTTTACAGGATGCAGACAGGAACTCATCTTAACATGCCTCCGTGCCCTGGCCGAAATAGTTAGGCCGAAAACCTAAACTTCTGAGTCCGACTCCTCATTCCCACCTACGAGGGGATGCGCGGCGGGGGTGGAAGCGATGTAGGCTGAGGCAACAAACTTGTGAATGCAGGCTTTAATGAAGGCACATCCGAGACAGAGAAGAGCAAGCCCAACTAGAAGGGACACAAACAGGGATTGGAAATAGGATTTGTAGGGCACAAGGCCAAGCCAATCGAGCCATGACCAAAACTGGAAGGACTCTCGTGACTCTCGGACAGTAGAGCTCAACGTTTGCAGGTCTTTAACAATTGAGGACAAATTAGGAGAAATAGAAGGCAAAGAAACGCAGCATTTATCAGCAAAGTCGGGATATACTTCAGCAAATTTAGTACAAAATGAGGAAGATTGTAACAAATATTGAATCATTAATCTATTTTGAACACTATACTGAACAAGGGAATTTAACTGCTAATTAATTAAGGAGAGGCCCTTGCCCGTAGTATTAGCAAGCATTTCAGTAGCAAGGGATTGAAATAGCACTTGATCACGTAACATCATATAACCAACAGGGTTAAAACTAACAATAGAGGAGGCCAGGGAGGAAGCTGCTGTTTGCAAACGAGTCCAAAAAGAGTGGGTACTACGATGGTGTCAGTGGCTAGATGGCAAGGTATAAATACCTCCGCCCTGTAGATACAGGGTGCCAATGGTGCATATACCCCGGGGATTGGGAGGAAGCACAGCAAATGCAACATTACCGCAAATCCAAAAATGACCGGGTCTTAAGGAAGAAACTGTGGTATGGCTCCACCCATTATTGGTTACAGAATAAAAGCTGGATGCACGATTGATACATGCAGCCTCAGCATGATGCATATGCTGGGCATGAAACAGATACGTATGTGTTATGGAGGTATAGAAGGTTCCAAAAAAATATTATAATTAAGATGATAAGAACAATTAATGGGAGGGGGATAGGTAAAATTAAGAGTGGGTTTAGTTAGGGAGGTATTAGCATAAGAGAAACTCCACATAGAACAATTAGAATAAGTACCAACCCAAGTAGGGGCTGGGGTTAAACTATTACCAACAAAAACCCAAGAATGAGATGCTGGAACTCTAATACTCTCAATTAAAGGAAAGCTATGATCACTTCGACCTGAAGCATTAAGAACTGGAAACACATAAGAATTAAATTGTGAAGAACAATTATTCCAAACACTAGAAGCAGCCCACTGCACATAGGGGGAAGAACAATTCACACTAGAAATATTAAATGAAGAAAAATTATAAACTATTGGTACAAATTGAAAGGGTAATGGATATTTAGGTGAGAGCTGAGTGGAGCAAACAAGACAATCTTCTGGACTCAGCGCTGACAGGGACTGGTTTCCGCTGACCTCCTGCACCCAGTAGGCGGTGAGCCAGGTTTGTAGTCCACCTTCTCCTAAGGGCTCCGTGGGCAAAGATGTTGTGAGGGAGAGCAGCATAACCTGTAAAACAGAATAATACGAGCCCTGCTCAGGGGCATTAGTTTGTTTATTAAGAACTACATTTGCTGAGCCAGATATGATGAACTAGCTTGTCACCGGGGATACTTGTAGCCACTAAGTAGGTGTTAGAGTACTTGCCGGCCCGGAGAATGGTGGCTTTTATAGGTTCTCGATGGCCGGAGGCTTGGGGTTCTGTAAGCCAAACCAGTTGGCCGGTGTTAAACATGGGGGACCAAGGCGACTTAGGTGTAGGTGAAATGTGAGGCCAGCGAGAGTAACTTTTGTTGAGTGCGATAAGTACCTGGGGTAAAAATGAGCTCCAGTTTTTAAAATCAGGGTTGGGGTTTGCTGTTCGCAGCATAGTCTTAAGGACTGCGATTTTTCGCTCCACCACACCATTGCTTTGAGGATGATATTTAGTATGAATGTGAAGGGAAGCCCCCCATCCAAAAATGAGCTGTTCAATGCTTTTGCTGGTAAAGGGTGGCCCACCATCTGCTTGGACTTCAGTGGGAGTGCCCCAGGCAGCCGCTGTTTGTTTAAGAGCCACAGCGACAGAAGCAGCATTGCCCACTGATTACTTGCATTGCTTAGTTGCCGCTGTATTTCTGGAATGGTGACAGAGCTGGAAAATGTGATAGGCTTTACACGGCTGTTAGCTTGTCTATAATCAATGACAAGGCGATATTTAGAGGGATCGCCGGGCTTGGGAATACCCCAACCCGCGGACAGAAAGGTGGATGCAGTAACCCTTTCTATCTTTTTCTCTTCTAGAAGCTGAGTGAGCAAAGCTTCAATAAGGGGAAGCCCTTCGGATTTTGTGGGGATAGGGGGAAATTTCCATGGCTGGGAGTTAACTACTTCGGGGGTATAGGGGGAATGATCGCCTACGGTTATAGGGAGGGCTTGCAGAATTTGATTATGCAGTTTAAATTTTTTAATATCTGAGACACCTAGCAGATTTTTTTATTCTAACAAGGCTTTTATTTTTCTTACGTATTTTTTGTGGGCAATTTTAACCCAAACCACGCGTTTTTCTTGTACTGCATTGAGGCCTTGAACAAACATAAAGGAGCCAGTAGGACAGTGGGGAACGTTGGGCTCAATAATGCTAACTTGAGCTCCAGTGTCTAATAAAAAGGAGGTGGGGGTGTCACCGTTAACTAACAGGGTGGCGTATGGGTGTTCATCGGTGGGATCTTTAATTTGTGCCGGGCAGCATCCGGCCCCTATTCGTTTTTTGACCTAACATAGTCCTCCCAATTTTTCCAGCCTAGCTGTTCGGCTATATTTTGCTGCTCTTGGCCTGACATTTTACGCAGGGCTTCTTTGGAGATTCCTTTGTTAAGAAAGAAGCCAAATCGTGCCCACTCAGCTTTAGTTCGCTCAGGATATTTTTGGGGATTAAACTGACTCTTTGGATGGTCTTTTGGTGGCGAATCAACTAGGAGGACAACAGGCGGGGGCAGCAGTGACAACTTAATTTTACTAACTACTTCAAATAACGTTAAGATGGATCTGCGAACAGCCGCATGCAAGTGCAGCATGGCACCGGTGTCAGCTCCAGGGGCAGCTTCTAATGCTAAATCAACTGCCTTTGCTGAGACAGGAATTTGGGTGGGATCAGTAACATGTATAAAGGGTGTGGCCACCAATTGCTGTTGAACAGTTAAATTAAGTGGGTTTTGTAGTGGATCCCACAGGGCTATGGAAGCTCCTGCGATTGCCCATATTAAATCGTGTGGAGTAACTAAGGCTCCCGGGGGATATACAATCCTTTAAAACTGCCTTGCATTGCTAAAATGGCAGCTGCCTGGGTGGTAATTGGCCAAATGCGATTATTTAATAAAGCATGACCCGGGAAGCCTCGTGCCCAATTGGCCGTTTTGGCTAAGATGCCAGCCTCCTCACGGTCCACCAATTCTCCTCCGTGTTCTAAGGCTAGCCGCCCGACCCAAACCATTGGTGCCTCATCGGCTTTTCGTTGCGTTTCCTTTAAAAACTCTTTAAGTTCGGCCTTAGTACGTGTTCGCAGTTCAGTAACCTGCATGGTGTTGCCTGTTTGTGCATCTATTTTAGTTTTAGTTATCGCAATAGGCAAAGCTTCTGCTACAGTTTCAGATTCAGTAAATTCTGGGGCTGTTGGCAGAGCTGGATACGGAGGAGTTTTAGGAGCTTCATATGGGGGTGGCAAAATTTTCTGAGAGGGACTTGGGGAGGGGGAGGTAGTGATGGGCTCTACCTTTTCTGTCTTCTCCTCATTATCATCTTTAGGAGAGCCTGGGGCTGCCTGTTTAGCTGCAAACATTGTGCCCCCGTGGAGGACAGAGCACAGATCGAGGGCCTTGCATATCATGCTAAACAGGACGGTGGAAACATCCTCAGATTTATATTCATCGGGTCGCAATTTTTTGGTTTTCTTAATTAAATCTAATTCTTTTATCATCTGGAATAATAATTTGTGTGCCGGATCAGCAGGTATTACCCGAGGTGGGGGAATCAATTTGGAAACGGTACCTCCGGATTTTCTAACAATGCGGCTACACTCTCTCCAAAGCTGAGAGGAATCTGCAGCACTGAGGTTCTCTGCAGTCTCCATGCACTGAAGCTGTAGGGAACAATCGGCTGGCTGACACCTAAAGCTCGGGTGGCACCGAAGGAGGCATCCCGAATCTGCCAGGGTTAATGGTACAGTATAGCCTTTTAGAGTTTTACCCGAGCCAAGGGAACAGATCCATTCTATTTTTGGATCAGTCGAATTTTGGCTAGAAAAAAGGTGAAACTGCAAATGTTGGAACTGTTCAATTTCATCATCTGCGCGGTCTGCAGCGTGCCACGGGCATGGCCCAACTCCCTTGCATCCTGTTCGTGACACTATGTGGATTGCCACGGGCACGCAGGGGTGAAAGAAAATGCAGGCCTGTTATTTACGGCTGCATGTGGCAATAGACTATATTGGTAAGGGATGTAAGGAGAGTATGGGTCACGATGCAAACTGCAGACACACACACACACACACACACAAATTAATCAATTTAAAGTTTTATTGGGGATAATTACAAAGGGTAAGGGAGCAGCATTTGATTAGCTAATAGAGTTAATGAAACTTAAAACACACAATGACTAAAATATCTACTAACAATATTTATAAACAAAGATGCAGCAATTAGTAATAACTGATACAAATACAAACCAATGCATAACGACCGGCAAACGTAGAAACTCTGTTTGAAACACATGAGCTGAGAGAGAGGCTTCGAGGTGATCAGGCTCGGTTACGGGTGTACACAGGATACACGGGATTCGTTTTTCTTTCTCCTCTCCCTGCCTGCACATGGCAGGCAGGCCCATAAAGTACCAACTATGACATCATAGAAGTGTCATAGGGGACGAGGCCCAAAACCTGTTTGTGTTAGTTTCTGATTGGCACAAGCAAAGTTTACACCAAGTAGGGGAGCAGGTGCCTCAAAGTCTGGCTTCGCCCCCAAAAGGTGAGGAAATGCATATTGTTTTAGAATGCGTGAAACACTGAATGACAAAAGAAGAGGCCAGGGCAATACCGGTATGGGCAAGTTTTACAGGATGCAGACAGGAACTCATCTCAACACTCATCATTAAAAATTTGCACCTTATTTCCAGCCTGAATTTGTCTAGTTTCAACTTCCAGCTACTGGAGCGTGTTATACCCTCTCTGCTAGACTGAAGAGCCCATTAAAATATTTGTTCCCCATGTAGATACATATTGACTGTAATCAAGTCACCCTCTCCTTCTTTGTTAAGTTTAATAGACTCAAAGAGCTTACTCTATCACTATAAGGCAGGTTTCTAATCTTTTAATCATTCTCTTGGCTCTTCTCTGAACCTTTGTCAATTTATCCTTTATGTTTCTACTTCTTGAATTGGGGCACTGGAACTGGACAAAGTATCCCAGCAGCAGTCACACCAGTGCCAAATATGGAGTTAAATAATCTTTACCCCTACTGAGTAGTCCCTGGTTTATGCATCCCAGGATTGCATTAGTTCTTTTAGCCTCAGCATCACAGTGGCAGCTCATGTTCAGTTGATTACACACCAATCACCCCCATGTCATTTTCAGAATCACTGCTTCCCTGGGTAGTGTCCCCCATGCCATAGGTGCTGACTCCATGGGTGCTCTGGGGCTGGAGCACCCACGGGGAAAAATTAGGGCACCCACTGGCAGCCAAGCTCCCTTTCCCCTCTGCTCCACCACCTCCTCCTCCCCCCACCCCAAGCGCACCCCGTCCCTGCTCCTCCGCCTACCTCCCACCATTTCCTGCCTGGCTGCTGTCAAACAGCTCTTTGGTGGTGTACTGGGAGGCGGGGGGATAAGTGGGAACATGGCATTCTTAGGGGAGGAGGAGGGGGTGAAGTTGGGCGGGTACTTTGGGGAAAGGGTTGGAATGGGGGTGGGAAGAAGTGGGGCAGGGGCGGGGCTGCATGGAAGGGGTGGAGTGGGTGCGGGTCAAGGGGGGGGTCGAGCACCAGGGGAAAAGGGGGAAGTCAGCGCCTATGCCCCATGCTGTAAGTAGGGCCTACATTCTTTGTTCTCCATTTAGCTGTATTAAAATACATAGTTTGCTTGTAAATTGTGCACAGGCAATCCAGATCACTGAGTTAGTGACCTATCCTCTGCCTTATTTACCTCTCCACAATAGGGTTGCCAACTGTCTAATCACACAAACCCAAACACCCTTGCCCTGCCCCTTCTCCAAAGCCCTGCCCCACTCACTCCAACTCCTCTCCTTCTGTCGCTTGCTCTCACTCACTTCCATGGGGCTAGGGCAGGGGGTTAGGGTGCAGGAAGGGGTGTTAGGTGCAAGCTCTGGGAGGGAGTTTGGGTGCAGGAGGCAGCTCAGGGCTGGGGTGGGGGGTTGGGGTGCAGTAGGGGGTGAGGGGTGCATGCTCTGGCTGGGAGATGCTTACCTTGGGCAGCTTCTGGGTGGTGGTGCAGCAGGGTTAAGTCTATGTATACACTGGTAACTGAACAACAAAACTTTTGTCTTTTAGAGGTGTGAACCCCCCACCTCCCAAAAGAAAAGTTTTGCCAATGACAAGAGCCGGTGTGAACAGCTCTTTGTCGGCAGTAGCACTCACCTGCTGACAACGCTAACACCGCTCGTTGTGAGTGGAAGTTTTTTGTCCACAGGAGAGCAGACAAGCAGAAGCTACATGGCACAACTTTTAGCAGCACAACTGTAGTGACACAGCTGTGTCACTAAAAGCAGCATAATGTAGACATAGCCTAAAGGGCGGGGGTAGCTGTGACAGTATACCCCCTAAGGCTTTATGGGGGGGTGCTCAAAAATGTATGTATGATATAACTGGAATAGAGTTTTGCTACATATGCCATGTAACATATCTATGTAAAGGTTATGATCTACTGGTTATGTTCATCCTAGTTGCATGCAGGCACCATTTGTGTGTTCAAAGTTATGAACATTGGCTGTATAATTGCTTGATTTCTAAGTAGCCTTAGTTAGAACATTTGGTCACATCTTGGGAAAGGAATGTGCAAATTAGATGCTCAATCAGGAAGCACTTAACAGACAAAAGAGCTTGAAAGACTCCAATCCACATAAGAAGTCTACCTGAGTACGTTCAAGGTAGCATGTGGGTAATGGCTACTACCTGCAAGTCCTGAGTCATGCATGGGCATGTGACTTGCCCATGTGATTCCAATTCTCCATTTTGTGGCTGGATTCTATACAGGGTGAGGAGGGGGTCTCCACCCACAAGAGAGAGTCTATTTAAACTTCTAGGAGACCCCTCCATTTTGTCTTCAGCTGGCTAAAGAAGGAGCCTCTCCACCCCCCCGCCCCCCAGGATACTTGAAGGAAACTAGAACAAAGGACAGTAACAGGGGGTGTGAGTGATTGTTGGACCCAGGCTAAAAGGAGATTAGCCTGTAAAAGGGAGCATTCTGGAACTGGTGAGGATCTTCTCTGTATTTAGTTTGATTAGACATAGATTTGTGCATTTTATTTTATTTTGCTTGGTGACTTACTTTGTTCTGTCTGTTACTACTTAAAACCACTTGAATCCTACTTTCTGTATTTAATAAAAATCACTTTTACTTATTAATTAACTCAGAGTATGTATTAATACCTGGGGGAGCAAACAACTGTGCATCTCTCTCTATCAGTTTTATAGAGGGTGAACAATTTATGAGTTTACCCTGCATAAGCTTTATACAGGGTAAACCAGATTTATTTGGGTTTAGACCCCACTGGGAGTTGGGCATCTGAGTGCTAAAGACAAGCACACTTCTGTGAGCTGTTTTCAGGTAAACCTGCAGCTTTGGGGTAAGTAATTCAGACCCTGGGTCTGTGTTGGAGTAGACAGGAGTGCTGGAGTCCTGAGCTAGCAGGGAAAATAGGAACAGGGGTAGTCTTGGCACATCGGCTGGCAGCTCCCAGGGGGGTTTCTGTGATCCAACCTGTCACAGTAGCATTTGGAGAACCTCTGTTCCCCCCACCCCAAAGGCCGCAGGGATGTGCCGGACGCTTCTGGGAGCAGCAGGGGGCCAGGATAGGCAGGGATCCTGCCTTAGCGCTGCCAGACTTTAGCGCCTAAGATCTCCTCATTTGGCTTCAGTAGCTTCTGAGAGATAAGGCCTGATTAGACACAGGCAAAACCAGGAGGGTTGGCAATCCTGCTCCACAAATGAGGGTCATCTGCAAACTATCAATGATTATTTTGTTTTGTTCCAGGTCCTTGATAAGAAATGTTAACTAGCATAGGCCAAAAACTTGCAGCACCCTACAGGGGTAACACTCAATTATTCCCTTTTTACTATTACATTTTGAGGCTTAGCAGTTAGTAATCCATTTAATGGGTGCCATATTAATTATGATGTTCTCTTTTTCTTTAATCAAAATGTTGTGTGATACCATGTCAAAACACCATACAAAAGTATTTTTATGTCAGCACTATTCCTTTATCAGCCAAACTTGTAATGTCTTTAAGAAAAGAAATCAAGTTACAGAAGATCTGTTTTCCATAAACCCATGTATGGGGCGACGGACCTGTCTGGTTTTAAGATTAAGTTAGATAAGTTTATGGAGGGAATGGTTTAATGGTAAAACATAGTAGTCAAGGAAAACCAAGCAATGGTAGGTAAATAGTATAATGGCTAACAGGGGTCAGGCTGGAGACTCTTGCCTATATGCTCGGGGTCTTACTGATCGCCATATTTGGGGTCGGGAAGGAATTTTCCTCCAGGGCAGATTGGCTGAGCCTCTGGAGGTTTCTCGTCTTCCTCCGCAGCATGGGGCAGGGATCACTAGCAGGAGGGTCTCTGCCGATTGAAGTCACTAAAAACAGGATTGGGGACTTCAACAGCAGAGTCCAGGGAAGGGGTAGGGACGGTTTTATGGCCTGCAGCATGCAGGGGGTCAGACCAGATGATCATAATGGTCCCTTCTGACCTTAAAGTCTATGAGTCTATGAGTCTATGAGATTTGCATTAATTTTTTTATTAAAAAGTCCCCGATCTGGCCCAGGTTTGATGTCAGGTTGAGAGGTCTAAGTTACGCAGGTCGTCCTATTTACCTCTTTTTAAAAGTTGGGGCATTAGTTTTCTTCCAGTCTTCTGGAACTTTCCCAAGGCTCCAATACTTATTGGGAAAAAGTCAACAACATTATGGTCCAGCAAGCTCCTGAGCCAGCTCTTTTTAAACCACTTGGATAAAAGTTATCTGGACCTGCTGATCTAAAAATATCTGACGTTAGTAGCTTCTGTTTAACATCCTCCAGAGATAACAGCAAAATGGAAAGTGTTCTTCCCAGATACAGAACAGAAATATTTCTTGAACACTTCAGCTTTTTCTGCATTACCGCCATCTAATAATGGACCAATACCATTGTTAGGTTTCTTTGTTTAATATTAAACTCCCTATTGTTCTGAACTCTGCTGGCCATAGATTTCATGGCCTTTTGCTTTCCATATCAAATATTCTACAATTCCTATCTTCTGATTTATATTCATTACTGTCAATTTTCCTTTTCTTCCAGTTACATCATTGGGTGTTCTCATTGCATAAGGAATGCACTATCTGACCCCTTGGCCCCTTTTTGTGGCTGCTATTCCAGGCTAGGAGACTGCAACCCATCTGTGTGCACCATGCAGGGATTTTTTGGCCACTGGAATAGTTCAAATGTGATCTATTTGCCCCTCCTCAACTTGACACAGTCCATTATCCAAAGCATCTCTGTGCCAGCCTGTTCAGCACCTACCTCTGAGCCCCTACTTCAAGGCCCACTGGGAGTATGAGGGGAGACCCTCCCCCTGGATGCTCTGCCTATGTTTCCCCTTCTTGTATAGGGTTGTATTCTAGCTCTCATATGTAGTCAAGTAATAAGCAGAGGCATATAGTTAATTGAGCCAGGTGGTGCATTTTATTTCTAATGACAGTTTATTACAACACAAAATGAGTTTACTGTATAAAGAATTTTGAAATTCTTATCTAGTACTTCACCAATTCTTTTAATTACCTTTCTTTAATGGGCCATCAACAGCACTTCACAGCACTAACAAGCTATCTAAATTATGTCTTGAAATTATATGGCTTGGGTTTTTTTAATAAAAACTGATATTTACATAAAAAGAATACATATCAAATATAGTTTATAATATGAATTAAATAGTTTAGTTATACTAATCCAGAAACATGCTCAGAAAAGCTTATTTCATGGCAGCTAACAGTAAATTTTTTTCACAGAGGGGTATTGGAGAAGCAAAAATTTGTGAATACTACAAATCATGCATTTAAGCAGTTCACGTTTTTGTGTGCTAATTAGTTGCAACATCAGACTTCATGAGACAGCCTGAACTTTGTACTGAATAAATCTAGCGACTGGCAATATTTGCATTTGTTAAACCATATTAAGTCTTTTTCCATTAAATACATTTCATTCTATGCATCTGTGCCAAAAAAAAAAAAAAACCCTTTTGTGGCAAAATTCTTCTCTCATTTAAACTAATATAAATCCACTGTGGTCAAAGTAAAAATGTAGTTCTCTGAGCTTTATCATAGTCACTTTTTAAACAAGAATCTCCATCTAAATTCATGTAGTTCTACCTTAAAAAAAAAAAAGATATGGCTCTGTATTTGTAACTACATATACTGCAAGGAGGAGTTTGGTGGATGTCTGTTCTTGAGGAGGGAGGTATTCATATATGCTCAAGACTTTATAACTGATTTAGTTTTGCACACCACATCTGCTACTACAAGCCATTCTATTTTTGTTGTGTAACCAAAATCTTAGATAAACTGGTCTACAATTTTTGAGAAGTCATCTGCTTCAGAGATAAAATGTGCTATTTATTATGTATTTTGATGTGCTGAATTCAAATATGACAATTAAAACAACTGACTGGCTACTGTTTCTAAGATAGTTAAGTTTTTACATTTTAGGTCTATGCATATTGTGTAGATAGTAGAGTTTTAATCATAAATTGTAAACCTAGGTCTTTTCATGTGTTTATGGTTGCTTTACATGATAATATTTCACCTGTCCTGTTTATGTAACACTTTAAAAATCAGCAAAAGGGTTATATAAATAAAATTTATTATGAAAAAAAGGCAAAAAACTATTATGTACATAGTTTAGTCCTATTCATGTCTACTCGGCGCTTCTTGGCTTGTCTCTTGTATTCTGTAAATGGAGCATCTCTTGTCACTGTCCAGCAATAGTCTGCAAGCATTGATGGGCTCCATTTGCCCTGATAGCATTTCTCCATTGTTGCAATGTCCTGGTGAAATCGCTCGCCGTGCTCGTCGCACACTGCTCCGCAGTTCGGTGGAAAAAAATCTAGATGAGAGTGCAAAAAATGTATCTTTAGTGACATGTTGCAACCAAGGAGGACATGTTGTATGCCTTGAGGAGGTTTTCCACCAACAACTTGTAGTTGTCTGCCTTGTTGTTTCCGAGAAAATTTATTGCCACTAACTGGAAGGCTTTCCATGCCATCTTTTCCTTGCCACGCAGTGCATGGTCAAATGCATCATCTCGAAGAAGTTCACGAATCTGAGGACCAACAAAGACACCTTCCTTTATCTTAGTTTCACTTAAGCTTGGAAATTTTCCATGGAGGTACTTGAAAGCTGCTTGTGTTTTGTCAATGGCCTTGACAAAGTTCTTCATCAGACCCAGCTTGATGTGTAAGGGTGGTAACAAAATCTTCCTTGATTCAACAAGTGGTGGATGCTGAACAGTTTTCCTCCCAGGCTCCAATGACTGTCGGAGTGGCCAATCTTTCTTGATGTAGTGGGAATCTCTTGCATGACTATCCCATTCGCAGAGAAAACAGCAGTACTTTGTGTATCCAGTCTGCAGACCAAGCAAGAGAGCAACAACCTTCAAATCGCCACAAAGCCGCCACTGATGTTGGTCATAGTTTATGCACCTCAAAAGTTTCATGTTGTCATAGGTTTCCTTCATATGGACTGGAATTGATGGCAAAACATTGCCATTATGCAGTAAAACAGCTTTAAGACTCATCTTCGATGAATCAATGAACAGTCTCCACTCATCTGGATCGTGAACAATGTTGAGGGCTGCCATCACACCATCGATGTTGTTGCAGGCTACAAGATCACCTTCTATGAAGAAGAATGGGACAAGATCCTTTTGACGGTCACGGAACATGGAAACCCTAACATCACCTGCCAGGAGATTCCACTGCTGTAGTCTGGAGCCCAACAGCTCTGCCTTACTCTTGGGTAGTTCCAAATCCCTGAAAAGGTCATTCAGTTCACCTTGTGTTATGAGGTGTGGTTCAGAGGAGGAGGATGGGAGAAAATGTGGGTCCTGTGACATTGATGGTTCAGGACCAGAAGTTTCATCCTCTTCCTCGTCTGACTGAAGTGAGAATGATTCTGGTGCATCAGGAACCGGCAGTCCTTCTCCGTGGGGTACTGGGCGTGTAGCTGATGGAATGTCTGGATAATGCACAGTCCACTTTTTCTTCTTTGACACACCTTTCCCAACTGGAGGCACCATGCAGAAGTAACAATTGCTGGTATGATCTGTTGGCGCTCTCCAAATCATTGGCACTGCAAAAGGCATAGATTTCCTTTTCCTGTTCAACCACTGGTGAAGATTTGTTGCACAAGTGTTGCAGCATATGTGTGGGGCCCACCTCTTGTCCTGATCTCCAATTTTGCAGCCAAAATAAAGGTGATAGGCTTTCTTAACCATAGTGGTTATACTGCGCTTTTGCGATGCAAAAGTCACTTCACCACAAACATAGCAGAAGTTATCTGCACTGTTCACGCAAGTACGAGGCATCTCTGCTCACTTTGGCTAAACAGAAATATGTCCCTTTGCAAAATCAGACACTGACAAATAAGAGAGCACGACACTGTATGATTTCTAGAGCTGATATAGGGCAATTTGTTCAGCAGAGTGATGTAAGCTTCGTTATGATTGCATCATCCATGACTTCTAGGAATAACATGATGCAATTCATATCATGTATGACGCAATACCAGCTTCAGATTGCATCATTCATTGTTTTGCCTAAAAAGCAAGTACTGTCCAAACCCAGTCATAGATTTATTCATAGATCCAGTCAAAGATGTATTTTAGTCATTTCTGGTTTAAATTGAGATCCCTTCCCTTTATAACTTACGTATCCTCTGCCATTCCCAAGTCAAGGGTCGTATATACTGACCCAATAGCATAGCTTGAAAACTACAGCCAATCAACAATTTTAAGCATAATTTTCATTCTCAGTGACCCAGAATTAGAAAAGTTTGACTACATTTATTTCAGAAGCATTTTGGCTGTAGAGCAGTGTAGTGATTAATCCTTTGAGCAGTTTAAGCACTTCTCATGGTTAGATCTTTTTTCACAGAGGCATGATTCAATATGTATCATCATTTCCCTTGATAACTTCAGGTAAAGATAAACAATGACAGTGTTAACTTTGTCGTTTAGTGTTGATGTTCAGGAAACACTAATACTTCGAACAAAACACCAATCTTAACCCCAAATTTTAGTACCTCCCTGTGGTTTTTTTCATTAAACCTTGTCCTTCAACATGTTTATGCTAGAGGAGCTCTTTGATATGCAATCTTTTTATTCTTGTAGCAGAAGCATAATCCTGTATTTTTAAAATTACTAGCATTTCAAATAGCAAAACACTGCACATTAGCAGTGTAGAGGAATGGCTTTGCTATATGCAGTAGGATTAAAGTTGTTTTAGTAAATTGTATCATTTATTCCATGTATTTATAGAACATGAAGTATGGGTGGATCATGCTGATTTTTGCTTTTCAGATTCATAAAAAGCATGTATTTCCCCTTTTTTTGTGCTTAAAGTACAATGACGTATGTGCGACAGCCTGACAGAACAGCCACAGGATCAACATAGAATTGCCATAAACTTGCATGTATTACCTAGGGTTACTATACGTCCGTATTTCCCCGGACATGTCCGGCTTTTTAGTTGTTAATTGCCGTCTGGGAGGATTTTTTTAAATATATAAAAAGTCCGGAAAATACGGACGTATGATAACCCTACCCACTGCCCGCCTCCTCTTGGGGTGTCAGCTTGCTCAGCCTGCAGATTGCAAACCCCTCCCCCCCGTGCTGCTGCAACCCTGCGCCCCACGGCTAGGAGCGGTGGCGTCCCTGCAGCCAGCTGCTGGTGCGGGGGACCCGCGGCAGCTTCTCCCTCCTTCGAGCATCCCCCGCGGCTCTGGCAGAGCCTCAGTCTCCCCCCTCCGTCCTGGCCATGCAAGGAGCCCCCCGCCAGCGGTCCGTGCAGCCAGGGCTGCCTCCCACCTGGCGGAGCTGCTGCTCGGGTGCGGGTCCCGGCACAGAGAAAGTTTCTCGGCGTGCGGCGGCGGCTCCCGGGAGCCCGAGCTCCCCCACCCGGGAAGGGCCCGCGCTGCAGTGCCTCCCGCAGCCTGAGCTGCCGCAACCTTGCCGGGTCCGGCTGGGAGCAGGGTGGAGGCTCCCCTGAGGGAGGTGAAGGGTGGGGGACTCTGAGGTGGGGGGGATTCTGAGGGTAGGGGACTATGGGAGGGGGTGGGGGGCTCTGAGGCAGGGGCTGTGGAGAGTGGGGGGCTGTGGAGGGGGTGGGCTATGGAAGGAGGTGGGGAAATGAAGGGTAGGAGTTATGGAGGGAGGTGAAGGGGAGGACTGAGGTGGGGGTGCTGTGGAAGGCACTATGGAAGGTGGGGGCTATGGGAAGGGGCTCTGAGGCAGGGGCTGTGGAGAGTGGGGGGGCTGCAGAGGGCAGGCTGTCAGGAGAGGTGGCACTGAGGCAGGAGAAGGCTGAGGATGGGCCCTGTGGAGAGCGGGTGGCTCTGGGGTGAGGCCTGGGGGGTCCGGTGGGTGGGTGGAAGGTGGCTCTGGGGTGAGGCCTGGGGGGTCCGGCAGGCGGGCAGGAGGCGGCTCTGGGGTGAGGCCTGGGGGGGTCCGGCAGGTGGGCAGGAGGCGGCTCTGGGGTGAGGCCTGGGGGGGTCCGGCAGGCGGGCAGGAGGCAGCTCTGGGGTAGGGTTACCATACATCCGGATTTTTCTGGACATGTCCGGCTTTTTGGTCCTCAAATCCCCATCCGGGAGGAATTTCCAAAAAGCCAGAAATAGGGAGGCATGGTAAGGGGACTGCCTCTTCCCCGGGCTCCAACTTTCCCGGCTCCCGCCGCTCTCCACCGCAGCGGGGGCCGAAGCAACTTCCCCAGCACAGCGGCAGCCAGGGGGCGGGAGGGAGGAGGGGGAATGCCGGGTGCTCAGGGGAGGGGGTGGAGTTGGGGCGGGGACTTTGGGGAAGGGGCGGAGTTGGGGCGGGGAAGGGGTAGAGTTGGGGCGGGGCCAGGGCTTGTGGAGTGTCCTCTTTTTGCAGTATTGAAATATGGTAACCCTAGTATTACCAAATCTTTCTCAGCAATTTCTTGTGTAGTGGAAATCTCCCAGAAGTGCTGTAGTTGATGTCAAATTCCCGTGTGTTTTGCTTGTGTGTTTCTTTTGCACTGGAGTAACTATACCAGTATAGACACCCCCATGCTACAGGGGTGCTGGAAATTTTTTATAGTGGGGGGTGCTGAGAGCCATTGAACCAAACTGTAAACCCTGTATATGCTGGAAACCCCTTCAAGCCATGGGGTGCAGCAGCACCCAGTTCCAGCACCTATGTCAAGCAGTAGCTGCACTGTAGAAATGTAAGACAGAGCTTGCTCTGCAATGCATTTATTTTTGGAGTCTGCACCAGCATAACTCAGTATAGTTACACTAAAGCATTGGTATTCAAACTGTGGGGTGCACCCCCCAGGAGGCAGAGCAACGAGTTTCTGGGAGGGCAGAAGGACCTGACTAGTTAAGAATTCTCTTGTTTCTTCAAACTATTATTGATAAAATAAGAATTCCTTTCACTAGCCTCCAAATCACCTGTCCCAGCCACTGCTGCCAGGTTGGAAGAACAAGGAGATAGGAAGGATGGGAGGGCATGGACTCTCTGTACAGGAGGTGGGGGGGGAGGGGCACCCCATTCCAGCTTACTAACCTCTCCAGAGATTGATGCACATGGGCCCCACACTGGTGGTTCCTCCTAGGCTCTTGTGCATATATGTTAGGAATTGTGTCAGGGTCAGAAGCCTGTGGCCTGTCAGTGATTCTGGGGAGAGTGGGTGCAACATGTGTCCTGCTGGGGCTGCCTGTCTGGAGTGCATCCCAATAAGAGGATACTTGCAGGTCAGGAGCAGCTGGATGGCCTGGCTGGGTTGGGCTGCCACAGAAATACTGTTTCTTAGAAGGGGGCAGGCATGCAAGGGACATGAGAGCTCTGAAGGGAGCCCCACACACACATATGTATACACACACACACATATGTATACACACACACACATATGTATACACACACACACACACACACAGAATTTGGGAGCCTCTGGACTAGAACAAGTTTCCCTGATCCAGATGTGTCCTTGTATGGCCAGAACTACATTAAACACTCTTGGAAGCATAGCTATGTTTGTCAGCAATCACAGTGCTGACCAACATAGCCGTGCCAGCAAAAGTACCTAGCTTAGACCCAGCTATACTAGCAAAAGTACACTTCTGCCAATGTAGCTCATCTCACTCAGTTGGGGGTGGGGGGGAGAATTCTTCATGATAACTCATCGGAGTGTGAAGTTGGATTAAGTAGTGGTAAGGAGTTCCTTAGGCCAGGTCTATGCTAGGAGTATGCAGGGCTAGCCTTTAAGTTTCATGAAAACCGTGGCATCAGATCTCAGATTTGGTGGGGAACCACGGTTAGTTTGCAGCTATGGGGAGCAGCATCACCTAGTTGTCTAACAGCATTATGACAGCCACAAGATCACTTCCAGCCAGAGGCCTTGCAGCAGAGTCAGCAAGCATATCTGTGGGGCAGCTGACACACCTTTGGACACAAGGAGATTAATGGTGTCAGCTACTCACTGCTCAGCAGCACCTGCTTCTGGTCACTCTGGGATTAGCTCTTTGAACCTGATGCTCTCTTCCTGCAATTCCTTGGCCTGTCATCTCACTCTGCAGCCCCTCTCTTGCTCCTCAGGAGTTGCAGTGCCTCAACTTTGTGGCTTTGTCCTCTGGCCAAGCCATAGGAGTCCTCTCCTTCCAGAGTAACATCAATGTCTTCCTTGCCTCCTAAACAGTCTTTAAATCCACTGCCCTGGCTGGGCCACTCCCTCAGATGGTCCCAGACAGCCTTCAAGTACACTGCCAGGACTGAACCACACAATGACCAGTAGGTGAATTCAGGCCCACCCTGTACTCTGGGGCATCTACTCCAGGGCCTCATCTCCAGCAGCAAAGGTCCAGGCAATCACAAACCTTCCTGCCACTCCCCTGGCCTACTTCCTACCTTGCCTATCCCAGGCTTGCATTCTCCACCCTTCTAGCCAAACCCTTTTGCTTGTCTACATTTTTTCACTCACTTCTCTCCGGGAGAATGACTGCAGCCCTCTTTCTTCTACTAGCTTCCTGGTTTTATAGAAACCCTGCCTGTTCCTGCACAGGTTAGCTTCCCTTAATTAGGGATTTTCTCAGCCTAAATATCCCCCAGCTTGCAGCCCAGTAGGTTAATTGGCCCACCTGGCCTAAATGAAACGCATGAGGGCAAGTGTGGAGGGCACACTCCAGAGAGAGCAGCAGCAGGGACTAGATTATGAGAATGGAAACAAGGACTCCCACACTCTAATCCTCTCTGAAACTTACTCCCTCTGAAGCTTGGGTCAAGATATTTGACCTTTGTGTTCCCTCAGTTATAAAATGGAATTAATACTTACCTACCACACAGCAAAAGGGCTGTGAAACTTCAATAGTTGCTGTTTGTAGAGAACGACCTGTGCATGCCAGATTTCGGCTGGATGCCACACAAAAGATTCCAGTGGCTGCAGACATAGTGGCTTCCACATACCCAGATTATCCATGATAATTTTCCTTGAAATGCTATACACAGACCCCAGCACAAGTAGCTGACCTCCATATCTGCAGCTGGGGAAGTAGGAAGTAAACATTTTCCTCCACTTTTTATAAGCGAATTAGTAAATATTTGGGGTGCATCCCAAATAATCTTACTAACCCTTCTCCAAATCCTTAGGCTGGCCCTGTGCATAGTGGGGTGATCATAACATACAGGGGTCAGTTAGATCTTTGGGTATGAGGGAGACTGGCTATATTTTGTTTTGCAAGCTTGCTTAAGACTACTGAGGCCACCTGTGGCCTACCAATAGGCAGGCCACTCGGTCAGTTTTAAATTGGACAGTCCTGCTTTTGTAATGTTTGTCCCCCATCTGATAGTGAGACGAAACCCCCATCTGATACTGGGCAAACCCAGATATGGACACCATAATGGAGTGCACTGCTCTGCCCACACCTGTGTGACTTTGCACACACAGTTCATGCAAGATCATGCGAGCAGAGGCAGGGTTACACCATTCCTGGAAGTACTAGAATATCCAGTATTCTGGGACTGTGCACATGGACACCCCATCTACCTCTGAGGAGTTTGCCCTGTAGGATGCACATACTGTAGGTCACCACATCCATAGACTGCATATGGGGCCATTCCATCAGCCCTGTGATTAGGGTGGCCAGGTGCGCAGTTTTCAACCAAAGAGTCCACCCAAAAAGGAGACCTGGTGTCAGATCTACTGACTGGACACCCAAAGTCCAGTTACTGCAAGCAGGGGAGGCGCTGGGTCATCACGTGCACCACCCCTACTCATCTGGGGGCACCTCCTACCTGCACTGGGCAGCTGCAGCTCCCAGCTGGGTCTCCCCTGAGAGTCTCCCCTGACCCAGGCAGGGGGGTGGGAGGGCAAAAGCAGCGAGCGATGGAGTGGGGGAGGAGAGAAGAGAAGAGGAGTGTGTGACGTTATTGACAATCTGTAACTGTATAGACCACTGTTATATATTTGCAATAAATATTGTATAAAGGTTGTCATGTAAGGGGTCTATGGAGAGGTTAATGGTTTGCTGGTTATGATTATACTGTCTGTATATGCATATAATTTTTGAAGTTGAAGTTATGAATATTGACTCTATACTGTCTGTATTTCAAACTTATGCTATGCTTCTGGGTGATACCCCAGACAAGTTGGTGTCAGTTCTGCCTAGCTTGCTTCCTAACATGCTTGATGGCCCATTAAGGACCATCAGCTACACAACTGACCCATTGAAAGAAGACAGATACACCTTGTGACTCAGCAAAGTATGCAGGGACTTGCCCATGTGACTCCAGACTCCATTTTGCTGTAATTTTCCACAGTAAGAACAAAGAGGTGTTCTTACACTTGGAAAAGACTATAAAAGGCTGATGCCTCATCTCCATCTAGTCTTCAAACCTGCTTCATACCTCTGGAGGGACTTTTGCTATAAATGGAAGCTCTAAACCAAGGACTGATGACCCATCCCAGCTGGGGATGTATTCCAGAGACTTGAGTTAAACCTGCAGTTTATTCTATCACTGCTACGAGCTTGAACCAAGAACTTTGCCATTACTGTATGTAATTGATTCCATTTAACCAATTCTAACTCTCATCTCTATCTTTTTCCTTTTATGAATAAACCTTTATATTTTAGATTCTAAAGGACTGGCAACAACGTGATTTGTGGTGAAGATCTGATTTGTATATTGACTTGGATCTGGGGCTTGGTCATTTGGAATCGAGAGAACCTCTTTTCTTTTACTGGGGTATTGGTTTTCATAGCCATTTGTCCCCATAATGAGTGGCACTGGTGGTGATACTGGGAAACTGGAGTGTCTAAGGGAATTGTTTGTGTGACTTGTGGTTAGCCAGTGGGGTAAAACCAAAGTCCTCTCTGTCTGGCTGGTTTGGTTTGCCTTGGTGTGCATAGAAACCCCAGCCTTGGGCTGTAACTGTTCTGCTTTAAGCAATTTGTCCTGAATTGATACTCTCAGTTGGATCCCACCAGAACCAGCATCATTACAGTGGATGGGGCAGAGCCGGGGGGGTGGGGGGGGGAGCGGGGGGAGAAGGAAGAGAAGGGGCAAGGGAGGTTCCAGCACTCCTGCTGGAATGTCTGTTTTTTAAATATTACCTATTTGACAACCATACCTGTGACACTAATTTCTTTCTAGTTGTAAATCCAAAGGCATGCATGCACCCCCTGTGAGCCGAAGGAGATGTGCACACCTACCTGAGATAAGTACCTACAGTAACAGTAGAGGGTTCTTTAGCAGACAAAGGTGTAAGAAAATTCAATGGCTGGAAGTTGAAGCTTGATGAATTCAGAATAGAAATAAGAAGCAAATATTTAATAGTGAGGGTCATTAGCTGTTGGAACAACTTACCTAGGGATGTGCTGGATTTTTCAAAACCCCCATCTGAAGAATCTGAACCTAATCCTGATAGTTTAAGATCAGGGAGGCACTCATGTAGAGCCATGGAAATTCTGTTGGGATTTCATCAGGAAAAAAGCTCACTGCTGTCTGACCCAGCAGGTACTCCTAAAGGGGACACCATTGGGGCGGAGTGCAGGAGGGCTGTATTTGGATTAATGTATCACCTAGGAAACCTAGTCATGGACCAGGACCCCATCGTGCTAAGCACTGTACAAAAAAACATGCTGTCACAGTGATCCATCATGGGTTATCATTCATTATTTGTATTATGGGAGGACCCCATTCAGGAAGAAAGGTTCTATCATGCTAGTTGCTGTATACATAGGTAATAAAAGAAAGCGGGGGGGAGAAAAAGTCCCTTCCCCAAGCTTTTAATCTTACCTTATGAAGATAAATATGTAGATACAGGCTAATGGGTGGAAGACAACAGCAAAACTATGATTATTGCAATGAACAGTGGTCTCAGCACATCAAATGTCAAACCCTCTTGTCACCTATCACCCCACACCCATACGAGGTTATTATTAAACAACTACAACCCGTATTCAGTGCGGGACCACCCATATCCTGAAAGAAGCCTTTCCTGAACCCCTTCTTCTGGCCCTCAAACAGCCCCCAATCTCATTATTATAAGCTCCCCACAGATCAAGGCCCACCTACTCGAGGCAGCACCAGACTCTGCTATAACAGATGAAAAACATGCAGGCATCTCTCTACTTCTAGGATGATCAACACCCCAACAACATACCTTTCAAGATCCATGGGTCCTACATGTGCCTATCGCAACATGTAGTGTAACTTAGCCAGTGCAATAAGTGCCCAACAACTACATGGGTGAAACCAGACAATCACTACACTTTCAGATAGATTCCCACCAAAAAACACCAATCACCACACAGTGGCAAACACTTTCAGAAAACGATCATTCCATATTTGACCTCTCAGTCTTCAAAGGAAACCTGCGCAACACCTTCAAAAAATGAGTCTGGGAATTTAAACTGATAATTTTGCTAGATACTAAAAATCATGGTTTTAATAAAGACAATGGATTTATGGTTTATTACAACAAAATCTATAACCCACTAATACACCCTCCCCTTTTTTTGTCCCATGAATGCAAAGGTGTTAACAAGCCACTCCACCTTGAATGGTCTCTTAGAACATGAGTTACTTATGTTAAACAATCTCTTCCACCTTGTATTAGCTGTGATATGGTGAGTACCTTTCCCCAGACATGAGGAGTCCAGTGCATCTCAAAAGCTTCTTTCACCAGCTGAAGTTGGTCCAATAAAAGATACTACCTCATTCAGCTTGACTCCAAAACAACAGTTCTTAGACATCACGGCAGACATAAGTTATAAGGGTCTGAAGGAGAAAGTGTACTGCCTTTATGGCTATTATGTGGAGCTTAGTGTCAGAGACAAGATGAGTGACGTGTTTTATTGGACTGACTTCTGTTGGTGAAAGAGAAGCTTTTCAGCTTATACAGAACTCTTCTTCACGTCTGGAAAATATACTTTGTTACAGATAAATACAGATAATTGTGGAACAGATAACACATGTTGCAAGAGACACTTGGCACTGTAAATGAGCTTGCATGTCTGCATTTGCAAGTGACTAAATAATAAAATCAAGGCAGATACATCTCAATTTCCCATTTATTTTAAGCATTGTGCAGGAGTTAATCCTTCATAGACTACTAGTAAATGCAGAGTAGTACGTTTTGTAAGCATGTCATAATAAGGAGGCAGTAATGAGAGAGCTTTACTGCATTATTTTGCCACTAAGACTGACAGTCTTTTTGGTGAATCAGGTGTGTGGATTAGTAGGATTCTTCTATATTTTAATTATCGAATGGTCCTTCAGTGAGAGCTGTCCTTTTACTAATGCTTCCCTGCAGGAAGCCCAGCTTGTTGTTGTGGATTAAGGAAAGTAAGCTTTATGTTTAAATTCAGGAAAACAGCAGGGGGCTTTCAGTGTCCTGGAAGCTATTCTATTTTTTTTTAAAACTGTTGATTAATTTACCACTGCTTAAAGTGTCTGTAGACAGAGTACAGTGCACACCTGCCTTTCTCTGCTTTTCACAAAAAAATAAAGCTGTGGGCCTTCAGCTACATTTTATTAGGTCTTGTATGACAACAGCACTTAGAGGCCCTAGCTGAGGTCAGAGCCACATTGGGCTAAACACTGTACAAACAAAGCAAAAAAAAAATAAAATAAAATAAAAAAAATCCTGCCCCAGAGTCTATATTCTAACTAGTGAAGACAAAGGGTGGAAGGGGAAGCAGTGGTACAGAGAGGTGAAGTCATTTGCCCAATGTCCCAACTGGCCAGAGGTAGACCTGGGAAGAAAATCTAGGTGTGGAGTCCTGCATCCACTGAAGTCAATGGCAAAACTTCCATTGACTTCAGTGGAGCCAGGATTTTACCTCAGCTCTCCAGACTCTCAGTCCACTTAGACCATGTTGCTAAATATCATGAGAGAGAAAACTAGTTTAACAAAAGTATGGTGCAGTGAAAGTTATTTCTGAATAAGAAGTTTCCAAAAATAAATGACAAATTCCATAAAAAAATTGCATTAATGATCCAATTATATTACTTTCAATCTGCTCAACTTCTGTGACTGAGACTTCCTCCCCATTCCATGCCCCCATCCCCATTCTGATGGCTTAGGGAAAGCAAACAAAGTTTTAAACTGGTCACAGTTATAGAAGTCCTTTAGAAGCTTTTCAATGCTAAGGCTCTCTCATCTGAGGAAATATAAGTACTGTATCAACTTCAGAGCATTTTTCTTTTGACTCTTCAAATATGCTTTTCATTAAATAAAGGCCATAGATCTTCTTTTGCTGAGAACATTTGAACTTGTGTTCTTTAAACAGCAAATTGTCACACAATCAAACAAATATTTTTGATACAAGGGAGTAGCACAATAAAATCACTTCTAGTTCAGTGAAATACTGTGAAAAGCAAATTTGATTTACTAAGTCTGTAGGATAATGTGAACTTTAATGTTAAAGTTACAGGGATGTTTGATCTTGAAATCACTGTTTGAGCCTTGCCTGGAGTAAACTCCATTGTGTGAAGGAAAATTATTTTTATATATACACATATAAAGTGTTACAGGCTGTAACTATGTTTTAGTTAAATAGAAAGGGTCAAATCTAAAGCTAAAAGCATTCTAGAGGAAAACTGCCTCTTACCAAGGGAGCATTCTGGGTTGGCAGATTGGGGATTGGGAGAGTTTGTATCTCTGGGCCAGGCTAATGAAAAGCTCAATGTGATCTGATTAATCCAGTCCTGTGCCCACACACAGGATTAGATTCACCTGCAATTTTGCTCAGGTAGCACAAGAGTGTTGTAATGTGGTCACAAATTCCAGCAGAGAATTCTTCTAGTGCAGGATGTAGATGTGCCAAATCTGGGTCTGCACCTCAGCCTCTCTACTATGTCTCCAGCATAAGAAGTGTGCCAGGGAGGTAGTGTTGAGAGTTTAGCGGGAGCTCTGGGACAATCTCCCATTGGTGAAATTTAGAGGTGCCTGGCAGCACCTAAAAGTTATGTCAGGACCAGGTCTTGGAGGCCAGAGCTCTGATATAGCAGACAGTTATATGAACACTGCCACCTACCTGAGCAGCAATCGGATAGCTTTTTCTCCCATAAGAACTTTTAGCCTCTGAATCTGGCCATGTGTCTGTCTATTCTACAGCATGGCAGTGTTGCATGCACTGTTGCATCCCCTAACCTCCCTTTTAAAGTGTCACCGTCCACACACAAAGCTTCATTGAACAGCACAAAGGCATTCACACCACTAATGTAATTACACTTGCCCTGAGCAAGGCTAAAGCACCACTAGATCCACCACATTTCACTCTTGCAGTGCTAGCAGGCACAAATAGCAACTGTGCCTGTGCATTTGGTACTCTCAGCCAGTGGTTAAAGTAGATTGAAACAAGAGAGGGAGCTCTCACTGTACCAGATAAAAAAAAGAAAAAAGGTCTTGGGGTGCCACTGCTTTATTCAAACCAGGGAGAGAAGGGAGCAAAATTCCCCTGGCCTCCACCAGAACCTCCCCCCCCCCCCGCCCCAACGCCCAAGAAATCACTTAATGGCCTTTGTGGGTCAAATTTTCCACAGCTAGTGGGGTTTGTAAGAATAGCCACTGGGATTAGTGGCTAGCAGCCTTTGCTAGGTATCAGGAGGAGGGGAAGACAACAGAAAACACAGTAATGGCCAAAGTGTTAAATGGCACTTTGGAGGACAGGATTAGAATTCAAAGTGATCTTGACAAACTGGAGAAGTGATCTGAAATGAACAGGATGAAATTCAATATGGACAAATGCAAATATGTCCTTAGGAAGGAATAATCAACTACACAAATACAAAATGGGAAACGCCCATCTAGGAAGGAGTACTGTAGAAAAGGATCTGGGGGATCTAGTGGAAGACAAGCTAAATATGAGTCAACGATGTAATACAGTTGCAAATAATCAAACATTCTGGGATGTATTGGCAGGAGTGTTGTAAGCAAGACACGAGAAGTAATTCTTCTACTCTATTCAGTGCTGATAAGGCCTCAACTGGAGTAGTGTGTCCAGTTCTGGGTACCACAGTTTTGGAAAGATGTGAATAAATTGATGAAAGTCCAGAGGAGAGCAACAAGAATAATTAAGTCTGGAAAACATGACCTATAAGGGAAGACTGAAAAAATGTGGTGTTTTTTTTAAGTCTGGAGAAGAGACAGTTTTCAAGCACATAAAAGATTGTTATAAAAATAAGGTGATAAATTGTTCTTCTTATCCACTGAGGACAGGAGAAGTAGTAATGGGTTACATTGCAGCAAGGGAGATTTAGACATTAGGAAAAGCTTCCCAACTGTAAGGACAGTTAAACACCGGAGCAAGTTACCTAGGGAAGTTGTGGAATCTCCATCACTGGAGGTTTAAGAACAGGTTAGACAAACACCTGTCAGGGATGGTCTAGGTAATACTTAGTCCAGTCTTAGTGCAGCAGTCTGGATTAGATGACCTATCAACATCCCTTCCAGTCCTACATTTCTATGTAGCTGCAAAAAAAAGTTCTCTCTATAAGGTTTCTTATATGGGTCTCTCTATAAGTGTACAAAGCAATGTCTAACCATGGACTGGTTTGTGGCAATGGAAAAAGAACTTTTCAAAATAGATAGTGGACATAGTGAAATGTACTCAAAGTTAGCATGTACAAGCTTACTGACTGTCCAACCTAAAAGAAGACATTAAAGTTTGACCCTGCAGGATACTGAGCTCTCTCGAAAAATCACTTATCTTAAATATGGTGTAGTCATGGGAGTATGCATATGCTTAAAGTTACCATCTGCTTAATTGGATTCAATCCAGACTGCTCAACACCTTGTAGGATTGAGCCCCAAGCTATCTTTCTGGACATATTTTGTTCCAGTGTCTTGGTCTATTTCATCAAGCAATCCTTCAGAGTGCTTATAACAACATATTTTAGCCCAAGAGGGGTTTCGCTGAATTACAGCCCATCAACATACTTTTGTCCTCAATTGGTTATAAATCAGTTTGCTACATGATAGCTCAAGGACAAAGCACAATTTGTAAAGAGCTCCTGTTGGGAATTTACAGTACATTACCATTACCATGCCTATGTTTGCTCTGGCACATGTAGAAAAAAAAATGAAGCCTGCTCTCTTGCTAAACAAAGATTTTTCTTTAATATTATTTTACAATTGGTCAAGATCATCTTTTTGTCCAACTGAGCAGTAAATGGAACTGTAATAGCAGATGCAGTTGGAATGTTATCGCCATCTCCATTTTCTCAGTTAGTTATGCCTTGTTCACAGGGTTTTTAGAATTCCCATTAAGACACCTATTGGCTTAAAAGCTGGTGGCAAGTCCAGATTCATTTAAAATAAAGAAGCAACAAGAAAAAAATACAATGCCATTCCCCTACTTTCTGAGCCCACTGAGAGATATAAAACAGATTCTAGCTTCCAAGGCTGTTTTCTGTGGACTTATTTCACATGTTAAAGACGTACTAGTCTCCAGGCACAAGATTAACAATATTTTCACGGGCACACCTGCCATATGCTGTAATTAAGTTTTAACTACTGATTAGTTGTCATTAGCAAATCAGAGGGGTTGCATGACTCATTCATTAGCATTGGTGAAATTCTCTTGTGTGTATTCGAGGTAAAAGGGTTTTGTTTGCGACACAAACATGGGAAATTCAATATTCTCGCCAGTTCACAGACAGTGCATGGGCCACATATGCAGAGGAGCTGCTCCTAAAATTTGTGGATCAAAATCAAGGCAGCAGCCCATTTTGATCTCCCACACCCCGGTGTGGAGTCTGTGCCATGTGGACCCTTCCTATTTCTCAGGACCCCAGCCACTCCCCAGGCCCCAAGAGCAAGCCAACCTAGAGCTTGGGACTGCAGTTAGGGCCGGCTCCAGGCACCAGCATACCAAGCAAGTGCTTGGGGCGGCCACACCAGAGAGGGGCGGCACATCTGGCTCTTTGGCGGCAATTCGGCAATGGGTCTCTCACTCCCGTTGGGAGCGAAGGACCTCCTGCCAAAGCGCCACAGATCGTGATCGGGGCTTTTTTGTTTGTTTGTTTTTTGTTTTGTGGGGGGGCGGGGCAAAAACCCTGGAGCCGGCCCTGACTGCAGTTTCCCCTGGATAGCCTCACCCAGTCTCAGGTTTCCTTGCAGGACTATCACAGCAGGTTAGCTGCAAACAGGGAATTTTATGGTCACATGGGACCAAGGAGTTTCACTAGACAAAAGCTACTGTGGCTAGAGTTCAGTGATAAAATGTACATTTCTGTTTTCTCCAGCTTTATTTAAGTGTTTTGGATGTATTTAAGAGCAGGTAGAGATGATTTTAAAAATGCAAAAATGCTAGTTAGAATCTAAAATTAGTAATGTGCATGTGTTGCCTTAGATTTATGCAAATATAGAGTAAAAGGGAATGCCCTTAAAAAAATAAAACTTTACCTGCCAAAACCTGTACTCAGAGTTGCATACTTGTACGGAAAAGAGGATTGCACTGGAGTAGGCAGGGAACCAAACTGCTGCTTTAGGTATCAATGACAGCAATAATCCTCAGAGCAAAAATAGAGACCTCTGAGCAGATAACACTGAACCTTTGGCAGGTCAGTAACAGAAGATATGTAGTTTTAAAAGAGTGTGCTTTACAATAGATTTACTTGTAGGGCAAAATTCACACCAAGTGCAAGTGTATAAACCAGATCCTACCATGCCTGTCTGGGAAGTTGTGTGTCGGGGGACTCAGCTGGTGGGAGGAAAAGGCACCGGACGGCAGCCTAGAGCATCATTCCTGAATGCTTGCTCCATCTTCAGATATGAGCTCCCTCACTTCATCCAAGATACTCCAGGTCTCATAGGATTTGATCCAAATCAGCTCATATCTCTGCTGGTATGGCCCTTCCCATATACACCCTATCAGCGATGTTGGGTAGTTCTGGGCCTGACTTCAGACACCTGTACTACTGCACCCCTACTTATCGTGGAATTTCTGCCACCAAGGGAACACAAAAACTGAACTGTGGTATTCAGGTTAAGTCCCTGTATGTATTACATGTGTGAATGCTACCCTTCCACCAAAGCCTCAAAAGGGCCACAATACAAAATTGCAGTGGTAAAGAGGCCTTGTAGGAGATCTTTATGAACTCTGAACACTATAGAGTTGAGGTCAATTGCAGCCCAGTCCTAGGAGCACACAGATGGGAAGGGCTTGGGAGAGGGGAAGTTATGGATTCATGTGTCTGGGCCTGTGAATTTCATAGATTCACCAGCTGGAATAAAATAAATACACACACACACACACACTACTGCCATCTCATTGAGTAGCAGCATTTGCTCTCTCACCCCTATTCAAAGTTTGCAGGCCAATAAATGTCTGTGTACTGATATGATGGTGCCTCATAGTCTGAATAATGTTGTGCAATATTAGTTATTTTTTCAAATATTGAAAAAGTATTAAAAATAGTAAAATAAATGTGGGGGGAGGGCTCCCATCTCTATTCTTCAGTTTCGATAATCTCATAACTAAAAAAGAAATCCCATTCTATTTTTCTGGTCATAGACTCAGACTAACCCACTGGAAGCCTCACTATCTAGTCCATCCAGGACACTAGTTTTGTTGTAGAACAGAACAAAAAAAAAAATCTGATGACTGGTTGTTTCAAAGATTTATGCTTAAACAGGCTTATATGCAAGTTCCAAATGAAGTTCTATTTTGATTTTCAAAACAGAAGTTGTCCTTAGTGCCATATGTCCTCTAAATCTCTGCTTCTTCTATGAGCTAAAAATTGTCAGATGTTTCCAGATTTACTGCAAGACAAGAAACATGTGTACCACAAATGGAACAAAAGTGTAATTTTAAATCTTTGCTAACTTTATTTCTGATTCACAGCTATGACACTTTGACCTTTTCAGGAGTGCTCTATAAAAGAAAATATAAAAATAAGTTTCTACTTGCAGTAAAGTTAATATACTACTAGTTGGTCTGGAACATGAGTAAAACAGGCCAATCGTTTTAAAATTGCCAGAGTCTCATTTATTTCTAGGGCATTACTATAATAAGTGGCTCATAGGGCAGATATGTTTAAGATGAAATAAGATACTTGAGGCTTGTTTCTCCTCTCATTTACATGTGAATAATTCTAACTCTGCTGATGTCAATAGAATTACACCAATGTAAACTGGTGTAAGTGAGTGGAAAATTAGGTCTGATCTTGATATTTGATCTTGGTAGCAGAAAGAATTGCTAGCTAAAAGTTCAAAAATTTAAAGTAAAAAGAGACCATGGGCCTGATCCAAAGCCCACTAAAGTGTATGGAAAGACTCAGGTGGACTTCAGATTAGCCCTTATTGGACATTGATTTAAGTCAGGAACAACTCCACTGAAGAAGTGAATGGAATTACAGCAAATGAGGCAGCTTTGCTGTGTGTTCACAGGTTCAGTTGCACCCACAGAAATCATGAAACCAAGAGTGCAAAAAACAGGAAAACATACACTGGTCCTGGTCTGACAGAGCAAGGAGGCGTTAGACTGGAGAACAAGCCCACCTTGCATTCATATCACAGCAGTGGTTCTCCACTCACTCAAATTCAGCCTGGTCATCCCTCTGACAGAGGGACAACCAAGCCAAACCTGGTGGCATTGTGACCTTGTGCACCAGTTTGCAACAGCCTGACCAGGGAGCTGGGCTCAGCCCCATAGGACAGGAGCCATTGCTGTAAGGTGAGTGTCAGACAGGCCTGCTCTCCAATATCTCCTTGCCCAGTGCCTCCCTTTCACACTGG